>NC_037671.1:137815005-137915344 GCF_003255815.1 Theropithecus gelada | reverse complement strand
TTCTTTCTTTTCTTTCCTTCTTCTCTCCCTCTCTTTCTCCAGTTTCCTGATGGAGGGTGAAGTTTTTTTAGGCCTCACTCTGTTTTTTTTCCTATACTCCCATCAGTAGTGTGAAGAACCTTATCTTTGAAGATCACTCACATTATTAAAGAGCTAGGTTTTCTTTGGAGATAGTTTTAAAAAAGGATATTTGGTAGACTCATAGCTACTGCCTGTCGTTTAACATAAGTGGACACAAGAGGGATGAAATTGCCCCGGTTGATCAAAATATGGTACTTCAGTTACCCTGACTATTTCCTAAGCTCCTTTTGATTTTTGATTCCGAGTTTTGATTATAAGTGAAATTGCTTCTAAAAGTAATTTTCTCATCTATGTGTTTTGGCTGTTGTTTTCTCTGCTTTTGTTTCTCTGACATTCTGACTCCATCTGCTTCCTATCTTTCAGGAATTCCTCAAAATTTCCCAGGAGCTGGTGGTGTCCTTTCTGTTTGTAACTGCTATTCTGGATGTGTTTCTCTAAAAAAATTTAAGTAGTAGACTGGGTATGGTGGCTCATGCCTGTAATCTCAGCACTTTGGGAGGCCAAGGCAGGAGGATCTCTCGAGCCCAGCAGTTTGAGACCAGCCTGGGCAACATAACAAAACCACATCTCTACAAAAAAATATGAAAATTAACGGAGCATGGAGGCACACACTTGCAGTTCCAGCTACTCGGAAGACTGAGGTGGGAGGATCACTTGAGCCCAGTAGGTTGAAGCTGCAGTGAGCCCTGATAGCACCATTGCACTCTAGCCTGACCAAAAGAGCAGGATCCTGTCTCAAAACAGAAAATATCAATAAATTAGGTAGTAGGAAAGATGGATGCATGTGCTCTGTCCTCATGTTAATATAATCTTTACCTTAGTACCTCTAATTTTAATAATCAGAGGCGAAAAAAGCTAAATGATTTAAATAAATTCTTGGAGAATAGTTTTCTAAATGTGTTCCCAAATTTTGAATATGTACTTATTTAGAACCTGTGACTCCCTTTACACGGTTGCCTTATAGATGGTCTCTTATCCAATTTCATAATTAATTAGCAAATTGAAAAAGTTGATTAAAACAAGGAATCATAAAAATCATAAAAATGATTATAATAATGATACATATGTACATGTTCTTTCAATGTCTGTGTGTGTATATATATGTGTATATATGTGTGTGTGTATATATATTCTTGTGGCAGTCTTTTGATTAGAGGCCATTATTTTGGGGTGCAAATATCTTGTTTGTAATTGTAATTCACCTGACTTACATAGAACATGTCCGTTGAGACATCATCTGTGTTTTCCAGTTTTTCGTTACTCTCTAGTGGATAAGAATGTAAAGCCATCTGAGTGGAGAATTCTTCTGTATCTTTATTATTTACATCCTTTGGTCCTAATCATTCACAGTTGCCTAGTCCGCATCTCTTTTGCAATAATTATTTAACAATTCTCCTTTTTGCAATACTTCAAAAATAGTTTTTATCGAAACAACCCCCTCTTTGAACTCCCATTTCATTTGTTTATGTAATATTTAAATTGTGTAGTTACAATAAGTACAGTGGGCATAAACACTTTGGGAACTAAGATACCTAATGTCTATAAGAATACAGTTTGGGCTGGGCACGGTGGCTCACACCTGTAATCCCAGCACTTGGGAGGCCGAGGCGGGTGGATCACAAGGTCCAGAGATTGAGACCATCCTGGCCAACGTGGTGAAACCAAGTCTCTACTAAAAATATAAAAGTTAGCTGGGCGTGGTGGCGCTTGCCTGTAGTCCCAGTTACTCAGGAGGCTGAGGCAGGAGAATCATGTGAACCTGGGAGGCAGAGGTTTCAGTGAGCAGAGATTGTGCCACTGTACTCCAGTCTGGTGACAGAGTGAGACTCCTTCTAAGGAAGGAAGGAAGGAAGATAGGAAGGAAGGAAAGAAGGAAACAATTTGGCTGGTGGATACAAAAATGCAAGAGCAAGTGAAATTTCAGCTGCGAGTGCTTAGAGACTATGAGCATCAGGCTATGTTTAAAGTGGGAAGAGAGCTCTGTTTGATCTGACAATTATGTTAAGTGAACACCGGTTAAAAAGGCTTTAGTATAAATAGGTCATTGTCATTTATTCTACACAATAATTCTAAGCATTCTATCAGATTCCCAGGATATAGAGACTGACATGATGAATAAAAACAGTTAAAACACACACACACACACACACACACACACACACTAAGATGTAATAAAAAGCTCAGACCGGTTTGCGTATGTACTTATAATAAACAGGGCACTATAAATAATGGGGAAAAACTAGTCATTTAGAAAATGACCATAGGAAAATTGACTCAGTATATGGAGAAAAAATAAAACTGGATTCCTACCTATTGCCACATACAATGGTAGAGTCCAGATGAATTAAATAGCAAAATGTGAAAGACAAACCTGAAAGTTAGTAAAATAAAAATATAAGAGAATATCTTTTTGATTAAGAGATGAGGTGGGGAAGGACTTTGTAAACAAGCTTCAAAAAGTACAAACTATAAGGTAAACTTGATTGTTTTACATCAGTATAAGTATTTCTGTTCAGTAAGAGATTTAATGGATTACGTAATAGACATGTGGCAAAATGGGAGAATATATTTCAATGTCTAAGTCTACTCTGGAAATTTCTTCATATATAAGGTACACAAGGAACTCCTGAAAATCATCAACATTAACAAAAAACAGCAATCCTATAATAAGAATGCATAATGATACAGAAAAGAACCCCCAAAATGCTGAGAAGTATGTAAAGTGATTCTTAAATATATCAGTAATCAGAGAAATGCAAAATAAAAAACAAAATATCATTTTACATGGCTAGACAGCTAAAATTTTGGAAGGTAAGTAATGCCAAGTATTGGTGAGGACATTGGCATATTGATCTTCTCATATGCTTCTGGTAGGAGGTGAGATAGGTTCAGCTATTTTGGAGAATATTTTTGCACCACTTAGTCAAATTAAATATGTGAGTCTCCTGTGACCCAGCAATACAGCTTTTAGGAGATAGTTATATTTATACACATTTATACACACATATATGTACATATAACATATGTATACATAAAAACATACACTATACACATATGTGTATGTATTTATAATATGCATAAACATTGTGCACACACACATACAAATTGTCACAATCTAAAGGGACTTGTAAATGAATGCTTGTTATTTAGTTATTGTGGTGATGGGAATTTGGAAGCAACCAGTAAAATGTCCTTGTGAGAATAAATAGGCAAATTGTGGCAGCTGTATTAAAGAGAGCATTATGCTCCAGTTAGATGCAATTGATGAAATATATACATGGCACCATGAAAGGATCTTAAAAATATAGTACTGAATAAGCAAATCAAAACACAGAGTATGTTAAATTAACAAACTAAAACACAGACTATGCATAATACCTTTAATAAAAAATTTAAATACCCACGTATGAAACAAACCAATTTACAAGGACATGTATGTATATGAGGGTGCACATGAACACATTACTCAAGTTGCCTATGGGACAACAGAGAGAAATTGGAGTGTATATAGAGATAAAAGGGTTTAAATAAGTGAGTAAATAAATTAGTACTAGGTGTTGGATGGTTTTGTGAGAACAAAGTGAGATAATGTGTAATGAACTCAGAAGTAAAATTAACTTAGCTCTCCTCACATGAGGTCCCAAATATTTAGAAGAAAATAAGTCTCAATAAAACATAAATCCCATTCTCTGAGAACACATCAGATGACTAAGTACTCAAAATAACAGAAGACAGCAAGTGCAGCGTGCTAATGGAGAACTTGCAAGAAATAACTCACATCTGGAAAACTCCCTGGAAGGGTTGACACATAATTCTGAAAGATGAATGTGAATTATCCAGGTGAGGTGAATGGAAAGTAACATAAAAGAAAGAAAAATGGGATGTTTTTCAGTAAGAAATAATTTTTATAACTTATAATATGGTTGCATTTAAGGATTATAGTCATACAAATTAGTAAAGATGTTGTCCTGATCTTAGATATAAACATTATAATGTATTTGCTGAGTGTTTCTTATGTGAAATGATGTTTGAAATTCTAAAATATTTGTGGGAAATTCAGATATTCCTATGTGGCTGTAGTCACGATATCAGTTAGAAATTGCATTTGGCTGCAAGAGGTCTGTACAACAGTGGGTTAAACAAGGTAGAGATTTATTCCTCTTTCACATAGAGGAAATGCAGAAGCATACTGTTCAGGGCTGCTGTGGCATATCACTGTAATGCTTAGTTTTATGTGTCCACTTGAGTAGGCCATGGATGGCCTAGATATTTGGTCAAACATTATTCTGGGTGTGCTGTCAGGGTGTTTGTTATGAGATTAACATTTAAACTGGTAGACTGAGTAAAGCAAATTGTCCTTCCTAAAGTTTCTGAGCCTTAGTCAATCAGTTGAAGGTCTGAATAGAACCAAAAGCTTAAATAAGACAGAAATTCCTGCTGCCTGACTGTCTTCAAGCAGGGACATCAGTCTTTTCCTCTCCTCCTACTTAAACTGAAACATCAGCTCTTGAGCCTGCTGAGCTTCAGACTGGAATCACACAATTGGCTCTCCTGGATCCCCAGCTTGTTGATTGCCCATCTTGGGACTTGTCAGCCTTCATATCCTCATGAGACAATTGTTTATAGTAAATCTCCCTCTCTCTCTCTCTCTTTCTCTCTTTATTCTCCCTTCCTTCCCCTCCCCTTTTGTTCCCTCCTCTCCCTTTATCTTTCCCTCCCTCTCTCCCTTATTCTCTCTCTCTCCCACTCTTTTGAATGCTGGTTGTTACCATGGAATGCCAGCCCTCAATTTTTGTTCCAAGCAGCAAGCTGAAGAAAGATGGGAGGGCTGACATTCAGCCAAATCAGCTCACCCTACACCTTCTGCTACAACTTACTGGCCAGTTCTTCGTCGTGTGGCCTCTTTATCTCAAAAGAAAGCTGGGAAATGCTGTTTCTCAGTTGGATACACTACCTTTCCCACACCCAACAGAAAACAGAGTTCTGCTCAGGAAGAAGTAAAGATTGAACATGGATAGACATCTTTCAGTCTTTGTCATAGCAACTAACGCCTATTGGCACATAGTAAACATTCCATAAATATGAGTTGAATCAAAAATTTTAAATTTTCATAAAATTATGCATTTCTCATAGAATTGTAAAGAAACAAAATATTGAGCTCTGAGTTCTATTACTCTACTCCATTCACAAATTCATGCACAGCATAAATTCTAAAGAAATGTTGAATGACTTTCAAGCGCCGAGAATTTGTCAAATTATGTTAATGAATTATTGTAGAATAATCTTCTTAGAGAATAACAGATAAAACTTTATCAGACAGGTAGTAATCATATAAATACATAAATTATTTAAATGTAAATCAATTTTTCTAAGTTGTTCTAGCATATTTGAAGAGTTATCTATTTTTAATAAGTTCAAACATTCGTCTTTGGCCTTATGATATTATTAATCTAAGAAAAATGTTCTTTATTGGAAGTAAAACCTAAATTTCAGCCAAGGCACTTAGTAATCATAAAATATAAATGGATGAATGCTATCTCATGGAAGTTTTGCCTAGATATACTAGCTCTTACCCTAAAATGTAAAATATATGTATTTCAGGCATTTAAAATATAATATATGCTTTCAGTATTAATTGGTGATTAATTATGTTGAATATTTTAAGTTTTTTTTCAATTTTTTCTGAGCAAGACAGAATAGCAGAGCTTAATGACATGAATCTTGATAGTCTGTGCTCAGAGAAAAAATCAGTCAATACAGTAATTCATTTGTCATATTGATTCATGAGAAGTCAGTTATACTTAAACACACACACACACACACACACACACATATAGCTCTTAGTGACAACAGGTTAAAAGCAAAAACAATCAAGCTATGCTTACTCATGGAAAAGAGATAACTCAATCACTGCTAAAATGACACTTTCTGATTTTGAAAAGTTCACAGGTGGGTCGCCTCTGCTTCTTACCTGAGAGAGTTCCCAGTGTGAGTGATGTACATTGCTGGTGCTACAGGTGCCAGTAGAAGGATCTCTAGGGCAGTAGAATCCCATGGCAACACAGCAGATAAAAATGACTCAGCCCTCTGCTGCCAAAGGTCTTTGCCAGTCTGTGAAGAGCAAGGACGTCAGTTGTGATTCAGTCCTTGGTATTAATAGAGGGGAATGGTGTTGTTCATCAGTAAATGCCATTCATCCATCCTGCATATTCATTGGTCCATATTCTTTTTCCCTATTTAACCAACCATTGCCATCCTTTACCATCTATCCCACAGTGAGTCTGAAAATCTGTGGTGTAAGAACTGGTTATTGCAATTAGATTATTGCTACGACCACATAATATGGCATGTCATATATCAGAAAGAAGTGATAGAGTTAGCTAAAAAGTTCTTAATTTCTCAGATTTGGGTGGAACAACTTTCTGATTTAAACATCAAACGTAAAATATAGATATTTATCTTTTGAAAACAATAGGATATGTATCTTTCTACCCTATAATGCATTTCACATTGGTGATAATATTTGACTGTATGTAAAATGCCAGTGTTTCAGCTTCGATTACTTTGGTTCAAATCTTGGACTTTATTTATAAAACAGCATATGTTAATATACTCCCTTTGTCCCTATTGCTCTTTTTGATGCCCTTGTCATCAATTAGCATGACCAATGCTACCTTTAAGTGACAAGATTGAACCAAATGCTCAGTACCTTACCATTCTGTAATTGAGATCAATATGATGACACTATTTTTGATACTAATTCTAAACATATTTTGAGGCAGAAACCTGATTTGAGATAATAAAACAAATGTAACAAAACTATTATCTGGTATTTTCTTTCACCATTTTGTCCTGAATTTTGGACATGAAATGATAAATAAAATCAAACTTCGTGAGTCGATTTGGCTAAAGTTTAGAGCAAAGTTTCAGGGTTTCCTATTATGTTTTTCATGAGAAAGTGACATATTCCACATCACTCTCATATCAATATCCTAGAAGAGGAGGTAAAATTTAGTGTTGCCCTTCACAGAGTCAAGTTCGACAAGAAGTATCTGAATAGAAATGGAAGAGACTCACATAGAGAAGTTGAAACATATTTTTTGCCAAATAATATCCCTGACAAATGGGCTTTTAAGCTGTAAGGTTTTTCACTGCCTCCTTTGGGATCCTCCATAACTGATATATGACTTGGCCATGTGAGTATTCCAGGCCTGAGGATTGACCCCAAAATATTTACCTTGAAGCTGATCACTCAAAACAGCTACGTTAAAGAATCACTACTTAACCTTACTTAAACAGTGAATCATTTTGGATTCTTGTCATGCAATTAAGTCAGGTGAAATTAGAATAATAGCTCGGTCCACACTTGGGGAGCCTATTATTTCTTGCACTGCCCTCTGCTGGTAGGCTTTGTTCACCCAGTCTCACAGGTATGGTTGGTTGCTCCTTTGTCAAGGTCAGTTGAGCCAGTCTCCACTCAAAGCTGTTAAAAAGTCTCCTCTGAATTAGTGTCCTCATTCAATAGCTCATTCTCTTGGGTAGTGGTTCTCAAAGTGTGGTCCCCAGATCAGCAGCATCAGCACCACCTGCAACTTGTTAGAAATGCGCATTTTGGGGCCCACCACAGACCCTCTGCATCATGAATTCTGGAGGTGAGGAGCAGGAATCTCAATCTTGTAATAAACCCTTCACACGGTTCTGATGCCCACTAACTTTATAGAACCATTGTTGTATTTTGGCCAGTAGTTACAATTCTTCAGAAACATCCGTACCTCTAACAGTGATTTGCTAGAGCCTGACTTCCTTCTCTATAGGCACAGCTTCCACAAACACCAGGATCATTGTATTTTCTTCAAAAGTGACACCACAGTTGATCTTTTCTTTGCACTTAGTCTCTTATCACTCAAATTAACTTACATATTCTTCTGTTATTTGAATATAAAACAGAAAATAATCCTTATCAAAAGTATCAAAAGTAGAATGGGGTCTTTACAAAAACTCAAAAAATACAGTAGTGTATGAAGCAGAAAGTATTTTCATCTTTCTCACGTAAGTATAACGGTCACACACAGCCTACCATGTCAATGCATATAATCATCTCTCCCCTTGTTAAGAGTTGCACAACCCATTCTGTTTATAGCAAAATCAATCCCACCACCTGCCATTGATAAATATATATATTGTTTCCAATTATTAGCAGTTGCAAGCAGTGTTACATTGAGCATTTGTGTTACACATCTCTGCTTATGCCTGTGTTTCTATAGTATAAATCCCTAGATAGTAAATAAGTGAGTCAAAGAGAATACATATACGCATTAGCATATTTTATTATTTTCTCTATTCTTGATGCTCTGGCATCTGGAGTGTTTCTGACCCTAGATAGATTGCCCCTCCCAAGCTTAGGTTATTCCTAGACATAGCAAAAAAGCAACCATTGGTTTGTTTGTATATCAAAAACATATATTTTTTTTTTTTGGCCTAAAAATGTGCTTTTGATATACAAACCAACCAATCCCAAGTCCATACTCTCAACCACCTATTCTATCTGGTTCTTACACTCCAGGAGGCACTATTCCTCTGCCCAAATTATCCCAGGGCTAGGTATCAGGCAACTGGAGATAACCCCTATATCTCAGAGCCCACTGAAATTATTCAAACTACCCAGTCCTAAGACTGCTCAGCTTGCTTCCCTTGCCTTGTCCATTCCTTCTTGTGAAGACCATACCAAAGGCTGTGGCCCATGCTTTCCTCTTGCTGCTTCTGCCACTTGCCTGACCTGGGTGCTGCCCAGGTGGCCCTGTGTGGTTTAGCATGTCCCTTCTCTTCGGAACTGTGAGCAACAAACTGTCTTTTTGATAACCCTGTCTCTTGATCTGTCAGCCTCACCATCCTCGAATAAAAATAAAATCTTGGGCACATTTAGAAACAATATATGAAACACTATAGGGCTGTATTACAGAAAAGTTAAGGCCACAAACTTTGGTGCCAGAGTATATGGGTTTAAATTCCACTGTCTCTGCTTCCTAGTTGTATAATTTTTCTTTTTTAACTAGGTAAGCTATTGGACCTCTCCATGACTCAGTTTTCTTCTTTGTAAAGTGGGGAAGAATAATAACAGTATCTACCTCACAGAGCCCTTGTAAAAAACCAAATGTTAATAAACATAAAGTATTTATGGCATAAATACTTACATAATATATAATGCATAATAAATACTTGTTATCATTCTTACTGATAAAAATGCCTAATTGACCTCAAAAAAGTGGAATCAATTTGTTATTTATAAAGAACATTCATGAGAAGCTATTTACCTATACTCTTGAGAAAACTTTAGAGTTGGATAATAAATTATTTTCTGTCTAATAGATGAAAATATTGATCCTATTAGCATTGTTTTACTACTGGAGTAATAAAAACTTTGAGTTAATATTTGATTATTTAATCTTCTCTTGTGAATTATGTATTTGTTCTCTTCACATGGTTTGGTTATCATTTGACTAGAGACTCTTACTTCAATATTTACAATGGAAAATATTTTTGTGACTGTGGCTCAACATTTTTATGTCATCTTTAGTCAAATAAATATTTACAATTTTGTATGACTAGCTGGTTGTTGTTTTTCCTTTATGGTTTCTGTCCTTTATTAATTTAAAAATTCTCATTTTTTTAGTATTCTTATAGTAACATTCCTTTGCTTGTAATTCAATCCCTCTGAATTTTGAGCACCTTAAGACAGGAAGTTATTCACATTTGGGCAAACCAACGTCAGTACAGTCAGACAAACTCCCCAAAATATTCCTAGTTTAGTTGTCCCCAGCATCACTCCACCCCCTTTTTGGCACTGTCTCATATACAAAATATGGAACAGAAACCCTTACCACAGGAATTTCTCAATAGAAAGTTCATATTTATGGGATACACCCATCTTAAGAATGGACATGTAAATTCATTTGAAATTTGAATGATCTATGATGACAAAGGAAGGCCAAACTGATTTTCGTTCTGGCCCTCGTTTGGCTAACTAAATAGATAGTGTCCTCTCTGGATCTTTTCCAAAAGTCCCAGTCATGCTAACCATTTCCACAGATCACAGGTAACCAGCTTACCAAAGGGGCCTTCCAGCTTGGTGGTATTTTTTCTCTCCTTTTAAAAATTAATACTAAAACTGTTGCTTTACGGCAAAGTCATCTCTAGACTCACTGGGAATTCTTTCTAATCACTATTGAAGTCTCCTTTGCTATTGCATATTTGTATTAATTTATTCATTAACTTAGAAAGTATATTACTAATTAATTAAAAAAGGCCTTAGTAGGCACTAGAGATACATCAATAACACAATTCCCAATAGCAGAGATTTTTGACCTCATGAAGCATTTCTCTCAAGACTTTTTATGGTGTCTGGAACACTGTGTGTGTGTTTGTGTGGTGTATGTAAAATAATGCTCTGTGCATATAGATAATTGATTGGAAATGTTCACTGATTTGGATGCAACTAATTACTTCTCTTAGCATACTATTATTATTATTTATGTTTTTAAAAGTATGTCTTATTTTTTAGAACAGTTTTAAGTTTGCAGATAAGTTGGACAGATAGGACAGAAGGGTTCTCGTACACCTTTTTTTCATGTCCACTCCCCCATACACAATTTCCCCTACTATTAACGTCTTGCATTGCACTTGTTATAATTAATGAACCAGTATATTATTAACCAAATTATCACTAACTAAAGTTTATAGTTTACATTAGGATTCACTCTTTGTGATGTACTATTCTACGGGTTTTGATAAATGCATACTTTGATATATTTATGATTACAGTATTATACAGAATTGTTTCACTGCTCTAAAAATCTCCTTTGCTTCATCCCTCTGGCAACCAGTGATATTTTTTAATGACTCTATAGTTTCACTTTTTCCAGCGTACCATAAAATTGGAATTATATCATATATAGGTGTTTCAAACACACTTCTTTCACTTGTGTTTCAAACAGACTGGTTTTATTTAGCAATATGCATTTAAAGTTTTTCCAGGTCTTTTTGTGGCTTGACAGCTCATTTCTTCTTATTGCTAAATAATATCCCTTTTATGGATGTATTACAGTTTGTTTGCCCATTCACCTATTGAAGGACTTCTTAATTACTTCCAGTTTTTCACAATTATGAATAAAGATGCTATAACTACCCATATGAAGGTTTTTGTGTATGTATACTTTTTTTTAATCTCATGTGGGAAAGTATGATTGCTGAATTGCATGATATGCTAAACTGTAAGAAACTGCCTGTCTTCTAAAGAGACCATATCATTTTGCACTCTCACTAACAGATAATGAGACTTCCTGTTGCTTCACATTTTTGCCAGCATTTGGCATTGTAAGTTTTTAAGATTTTAGCCATTCTACTAAATATGTAGTGGAATCTCTTTGTTGTTTTAACTTTGCAATTCCCTAGTTACATACCATACTCTTTTAAAATGCAAAAATTATAGAAAAGATGATGTATTAAGCTGATATTAACCATTAACTTCACATTGCTAATTAAGGAGCCAAATATGTATTTCCCTCTCTTCCCTATTCAAATGTTTTCAATGAATCTCATCATCGATAAGAAGATATTAATTACTTAATATGCATTTATTTATTTATTTTTTTATGAACTAGTTTTAAAAAATTCTTTTTTTTGGTTCAGAGGTACATGTGCAGGTTTGTTATATAGGTAAATTCTACGTCACGGAAGCTTGATACACAGATTATTTCATTACCCAGGTAATAAACATAGTACTCGATGGGTAATTTTATGATCCCCTCCTTTCTCCCGCTCTTCACCCTCAAGTAGGCTTCAGTGTCTGTTACTCGCTTCTTTCTGTCCATGTGTATCAATGTTTAGCTCCCCTTCATAAGTGAGAACATGTGGTATTCGGTTTTCTGTTCTTGTTTTAGTTCCCTTAGGATTATGGCCTCAGCTCCATTCACACTGCTGAAAAGCACATGATATAATTCTTTTTTATGGCTGTGTAGTATTTCTTGGTGTATGTGTACCATTAATATGAATTTTAAAACTTTTAGTTGTCTGACCTGAATTCTGTAACCAAAGTTCTTACCCTTCCTCATTGATTCTGCTGAAAAGCATACTTTACTCTTTTACATTTAAAACATGTGGACTATATTCTCTCAAAACTCTATCTCCTTGCACAGATGAATCATTCAGCTAGAAATGTCCCTCTGCCTCAGTTTGCTCATCCTGGCAAAATGTCTGCATTTGGCTTGGGCTTTCCTCTCTGTGATCCTTGCTTGATTCACACAAATGGATCAGCACCCTGCAAAATTCTGCATGTTCTTCCGGGTTGGTATCTGCTGACTATATGGTAAATGACCTCCTGACTGCAGAAAAAAATTTCTGAAGGGGAAAATTATTTATTATTCACAATTCCTAACGAAGTTTATTTGCTGACTAAATGAGGTAATGAGAGTCAGAATGCAAATCAGAGAAGCTAGTGTCAGAAGAGGTTTTAGGAAGGTGAAGATTAGATGTGCGGGTGAATAAGGCTAGAGCCAAATAAGCAGATTACTAGGGTATATGTGCTTATGGGGAAAGGCAGCAGCAGGAAAATTGGATGCCAAGAGATAAATACCCAGGCATTGGCAGTTACATAGAAACTTGGCAGGAAAAACAATCTGTATAACAGTGATTGTAGCACAGGGGTAGGTAGCTTATTATGATTTTAATTTGTGTATCTAGTTACACTCAGGTAGATAGACACATTGGCTGATTTTAAAGGACTAATAGGGACTGGAGGGATTGGTGAAAACTCCAGTTCTATTTGTTCACATGGAATTGTGACAGCAACTGGAGAAGGAGCCAAACCTCAGAGGAGATGGTTGCATATGGGGCATATGGAGGCTGGGTCTGGTGCTCCCAGCATTGGCAAAGATTTTTATGCCCCCAGAATGGTACAAAAGCAGCAAAACCATCACACCTGAAAGAGTTTTGTGGTTTTAAACATGAAAAGTCTTGTGTCATCGATAACTACATGCATCTGTAATGGTTGACCCATGTAGCCCCTCCTGACTTATTGGTGATGTATAAGACCCTGGACCATGGACATAACCTTGGGTATAGGGGTGTGAGTGAGCAATGACTTATAATAACTGGGGTAGCATTTTCCACCAGTCTATCAGAATGGGATCCCAGAATCCTATTTAAGTGAATTTGAAGAAGAAAAGGAAATGCAAAATAAAGTTATCATTATCTGCTGACGATATACTTAGGCATAAAGAAAATCCTAGATTCACCAAGCATGAACTTCCAGTTGTCTTCTCTCAGTGGAATTGTATTTATTTATTTCTCTTAGCAGTAATGCATGAAAACACACATGAAGTACACAGGTTGAGTATCCCTAATCTGAAAATCAGAAATTTAAAATGTTCCCAAATCCAAAGTTTTTTTTTAGCTACAACATGGTGCTTAAAGGAAATATTCACTGAGACATTTTGTGTTTTGGATCTGGCTTAGGGGTGCTCACTCAGAAAATATAATGCAAATATTCCAAAATCTGGGGAAAAATGTGAAATTTGAAACACTTCTGGTACCAAGCATTTCAGATAAAAGATACTTAACTTATATTGTATAAGGAAGCTTACCTGAGCCTTAGTATCTAAGCTGATACTGCATAGCCCAAGTCATCCACCATTGTTAGCATAGAAGACTTGGCATCACCCAAGGCCCCCAGGGAAACAAGAGCACTCTTATTAGGGAAGAAACTACAAAGACTTCCAGGTTACCTCCCAGGAGCTAGGTAAGGGCCAAATCTTCCTTTGGAATGGTAACCCAGACTTGCTGAGTTATTCCTTTGCTGCATAGTACATAAATAAGTTGTGTTATATTCATACAGAGGATAAACCACATCTACAAGCATCAATACATTTAAATCTTAAAAACCTAGTGCTAATAGAAAAAGCAAGCTGGAAGAAAATAGGTAAAATGCAAACCTATTTATATAAAGTTTAAAACATACAAAACATTGTGAATTATAGAATGAGTGTTAAAATTTGAGGACCATTCTGAAAGAAATTGGTGATAGGTTGATTCGGGCATATATTCTCCGAGTCTCAGTGTTGCAGATAAAGGAGATGTTTAGGATCTGGAGGAAGGGCTTGTTACTGACTACAGAAATATGTGCTAGAATGGAGGTAAAGAGGGAGACTTTTAAACAATGTTCACCAATCACACAAGTATTATGGAGCTAGTCCTGGCCTATAGTGAAAGTGAAAGGGCTAATAAATGATACGTTTTCACTGGTGTTGCCAAATCACAGAAATTAAAGAAATATTACATGGTGACAATTGTCCTACGATTAAATTTAAAATCCATTTAGAATCCTCTAGACTGAAAATCCCCAGTGAATTACAATTGGCTCAAAGCCTAATTGGCAGATGCACACAGAAGGAACACTTCCATTCTGCAGTGGAGCCTTGGGGAATGCTTTTCTAGTTTGAAGTACAGGAAAAGAGGTCACTCCATGTCTACTAATACCTGAGATGCGGAAAATAAAGTATGATTTGTGGGTAGTAGGAAGGCAGAGATGTATAGTACCCATCAACCGTGGAAAAAGAAATGGGACCTTGTCTTGAAAGATGGTCAGAAAGAACATATCCCTGGCCAGTCACACAAGAGACAGTGTAAATAAATTTCGGGTTAGTCTACCAAGGAGGTATAGCACTGTTCCCCATACTAAGCAATGGCATGCTATAATTTTAACCAATTTGGCATTGATGAAAAATGATGGATTATAATGTCATACGTACTAATATCTAGAATATCTAAATTCCAATTCTTAAGCTGTAATTGTGTGTGTGTGCATGTGTGTGTGTGTATGCACATGAACTCAATTTCAACTTTTCTATGAAGGTTATGATTGATTATATGGTGTCAGGAAAAGGCTAGTTAAATTTTCTAAGTCCAGGCTGTGTTAGCATTATGACTGGGGAGAATACAGATTACTACCTGGTAATAACAATGATAAGAACTAAGACATATTGGACACTGACCATGTGCCAGGCACCTTTGCATGTGTTTTGTAATTTGCTGCTCACAATAGCCTAATGAGGTAGTTAGTATTGTCAGTTTTACAGATGAGGAAACACAGAGAAATTGAATAAGATGACCAAAGTCATACATGCCGTGGAGCTTCACACTCGTGTTTGTCTGATTCTAAATCTCGGCCTGCTCTTAATCACAATACGTAACATTATCTCTTGTTAGTCAACTTTGCTACTTGCATACAAGACAATTTCAGTTTGTTAAAAGTGCCTATTGGAAAATAAGAATATTTACACTGGGTCGGACGCGATGACTCACGCCTGTAATCCCAGCACTTTGGAAGACCAAGGTGGGTGGATCACCTGAGGTCAGGAGTTTGAGATGAACCTGGCAACATGGTGAAACCCCGTCTCTACTAAAAATACAGAAGATTAGCCGGGTGTGGTGGCACATTCCTGTAGTCCCAGCTACTGGGGAAGCTGAGACAGGAGAATCGCTTGAACCTGGGATGTGGAGGTTGCAGTAAGCCAAGATTGCACCACTGCACTCCAGCCTGGGCAACAGAGCAAGATTGTTTCAAACAAAAGAAGAAAGAAAGGAAAGAATATTCACACAAGATGATCTACTTCATAAAATTCTATGAGACTGAATTAGATCAAGATATATCTTAATTTTTTTCAGGAAATAAAGCAACAATAATGGGAGAAATATGACTGTTATCATTACTCTCCAGTCTATTGAGCCCCTGCCCCCACACCCTATCGAGTTCAGAGCAGAGCTCATGAGTGCTGGAAATGTAACCATCTCTTGCAGCACTGCCTTTCAAAGTACAAAATATAAATGGCTAATGATACAGAGTTTCTAGAATTTTACATTAGAATGAAGAGAAAGAAGGTTGACAGTACTGATCTGTAAGACTGACAATGAACTCTACCACTCTAAGGGCTAACCTCTCTGCTCAGTGTTCATGAATTTTCATATCTAATCCTCACTATAACACTATTGGGTAGAATTGTTGCTTTAACTTTACCCCTGATAAAATTGAGACACAGTGAGGAAAAGTAACATACCCAAGGTCATGTCCCAGCAGTATGACTTGGAAAGGCAGGCCCCTATCCATGTGCGACATGCCCTCAATCATGCCCACAATCATGATCAACAAACTAGGAAGCATTCTCCTCCTGGGAATGCGACTTGGCTTTTCGGGATAAAGATGAGGGATGGAGAAGACTCATCTGTAAAAGTATAAATGTAATCATTCCAAAATTCCTGTATTAAAAGAAAAAATCTAGTGAATTTTTTGGTGATATATTGAATTAATTTCTTTGTAACATAGTCAAAATTAATAAGAACCACACTTATTTCAGAAGCTGGGGAACCAGGCCAAGGACCCTCCACATCACAAGAGAGTCCAGTGAAGTAGCTACTGGTAGAAAAATAGACAGCAGCACCTGAGCCCTTAGGTTCCTTAAGGAGGGACCATGGGGGACCCTGGGATTAATTAACTAAGAAAAGAAACAAGAATGTTGGAAAAGGCCTTTCCCTCGCTTCCTAAATGATCTGTCAACATATCCTCAATGTTTTTTATTTTCCTTCATTCCTACGGCTGCCTTGCTCTCCTGACTTGTTCGATGATAATGGTTTGACACAGAAATGATAGTTTTAAAAAAGTAAAACTCCTTTTTCTGCCATGATTATAGTTTCTACATTTATTGATTCATTCAACTATTTGTTAAATCCTTAGTGTGTGCCAAGCAGTCTTCTCAGCGCTCGGAGTATGAAAATGAACAAGACAAAGTTTCTGCCCACATTGGATGTGTGTCTAATGGGAGAAGAGAGGAAATAAATAAGAAGAGTTGGAGCCCTAGATAGTGACAAGTGCTATGAAGGGAATAAAGCACTTCTCTGTGAAGGGAAAACGTGAGCAGAGGCTGCATGTTGTGTGGAACTGAATAATAGGGTTAAAATGGGGAGAAACTTACAGGTGGAAAGACTAGCCCAGGTACAATGTAAGGCAGGAATGAACTTGACGAGTTTGCTGTATAAAAGGATTATGGTGCTTTTTAGATTATATCATGATTTTTTTTCTTTTAAATGACTTTTATTTTAAGTTCAGGGGTACATGTGCAGGTTTGAACGTAGGTAAATTTGTGTAATGGGAGTATGTTGTATGGAATATTTCATCACCCAGGAATTAAGCCTAGTACTCAATAGTTATTTTTCCTGATCCTCTCCTTCCTCCCACCCTCCACCCTCTGATAGGTTCCAGTGTGTGTTATTCCCCTCTATGCGTCCCTGTGTCCTCATCGTTTAGCTCCCGCTTAAATGTGAGAACATGTGGTATTTGGTTTTCTGTTCCTCCATTAGTTTGCTAAGGACAATGGCTTCCAGCTCCGTCCACGTCCCTACAAAGGATACGATCTCATTCTTTCTTATGACCATATAGTATTTCATGAGGTGTATCTACTATATTTTCTTTATCCAGTCTATTGTTGATGGGAATTTATGTTGATTCCATGTCTTTGCTATTGTGAACAGTGCTCCAATGAACATATAATTGTATGTGTCTTTATAATAGAATGATTTCTGTTCCTTTGAATATATACTCAGTAATGGGATTGCTGGGTTGAATAGTATTTCTGTCTTCAGGTCTTTGAGCAATTACCACACTGTCTTCCTCAATGGTTGAACTAATTTGCATACCTGCTAACAGTGTATGAGCATTCCTTTTTCTCCACAATCTTGCTAGCATTTTTTTATTTTATTTTTTTTGACTTTTTAATTACAGCCATTGGACCAGTGTGAGATGATATCTCATTGTGGTTTTGATTGGCATTTTTCTAATAATCAGTTATGTTGAGCTTTTCTTCATATGATTGTTGACTACATATATGTCTTCTCTTGAAGTGTTTATTCATGTCCTTTACTCACTTTTTAGTGAGATTGTTTGTTTGTTTCTTGTAAATTTGTTTTAGTTACTAACAGATGCTGGATATTAGACCTTTGTCAGATGCACAATTTGCAAAAATTTTCTACCATTCTTTAGGTTGTTTGTTTACTCTGTTGATAGTTTCTTTTGCTGCACAGAAGCTCTGTAGTTTAAATAGATCCAATTTGTCCATTTTTGATTTTGTTGCAATTGCTTTTGGCGTCTTTGTCACGAAATCTTTGCCTGTGCCTATGTCCTGAATGGTATTTCCTAGGTTGTCTTCCAGGGTTTTTATAGTTTTGGGTTTTACATTTAAATCTTTAATCTATCTTGAGTTGGTTTTGTGTATGGTATAAGGAAGAGGTCCAGTTTCAATCTTCTGGCTAGCCAGTTATGCCAGCACCATCTATTGATTAAGATGTCCTTTCCCCATTACTTGTTTTTGTCAACTTTGTTGAAGATCAGATCATTGTAGGTGTCTGGTCTCATTTCTGGGTTCTCTATTCTGTTCTATTCATCTATGTGTCTGTTTTTGTACCAGTACCATGCTGTTTTGGTTACTGTATCCCTGTGGTATAATTTAAGGTTGGGTAACATGATGACTCAGCTTTGTTCTTTTTGCTTAGGTTTGCCTTGGCTATTTGGATTCCTGTTAAGTTTCACATGATTTTTAAAATAGCTTTTTTTTCTAGTTCGTTCTGTGAAGAGTGCCATTGGTAGTCTGATAGAAATAACATTGAATCTATAAATCACCTTGAGCAGTATGGCCATTTTCATGATATTGATTCTTCCTAACCATGAGCATGAAATGTTTTTTCATTTGTTTTTTGTCATCTCTGATTTCTTTGAACAGTGGTTTGTAGTTTACCTTGCAGAGTTCTTACACATTCCTGGTTACCTATGTTCCTAGGGATTTTATTCCTTAAGTGGTAGTTGTGAATGGAAGTTTGTTCTTGATTTGCCTCTCAGTTTGACTGTTGTTAGTACATAGAAATGCTAGTGATTTTTGCACATTGATTTTGTATTCTGAGACTTCGTTGAAGTTGTTATTTAGCTTAAGAAACTTTTGGGCTGAGACTATGGAGTTTCCTAGATATAAGATAATGTCCTATAGTTTGACTTTCTCTTTTCCTATTTGGATGCCACTTATTTCTTTCTCTTGCCTGATTGTCCTGACCAGGACTTCCAATACTATGTTGAACAGGAGTGGTAAGAGAGGGTATCCTTGTCTTGTGCTGGTTTTAAAGGGGGAATGCTTCCAGCTTTTGCCTGTTTAGTATGATGTTGATTGTGAATTTGCATAGATGGCTTTTGTTATTTTGAGGTATATTTCTTCAATGCCTCAATTCCTTATTGAGACTTAAACATGAAAGGATTTGAATTTTATCTAAATCCTTTTCTGCATCTATTGAGATAATCACATGGTTTTGTCTTTAGTTCTGTTTATGTGGTGAATCACATTTATTGATGTGCATATGTTGAACCAACCTTGCATCTCAGGGATAACACCTACTTGATTATGGTGGATAAACTTTTTGATGTGCTGCTGGAGTTGGTATGCCAGTATTTTGTTGAGGATTTTTGCATCAGTGTTCATCAAGGATATTGGGCTAACAGTTTCTTTTTCTTTCTTCTGTCTGCCAGGTTTTGGTATTAGGGTTATGCTGCCCTCACAGATTGATTAGAGAGGACTCCTTCTTCCTGAATTTTTTTTTTTGAATAGTTGCAGTAGAAATGGTACCAGCTCTTCTTTGTACATCTGGTAGAATTCAGTTGTGAATCTGTCTTGTCTTGGGCTTTTGTTTTTTTTGTTTTTTTTTTTTTTGGTTTGTAGGTTATTTATTACTGCCTCAATTTCAGGGCTTGCTGTTGGTCTACTCAGAGATTCAGTTTCTTCCTGGTTCAGTCTTATCGTGATTCTTTACTTACGTGGCTGTCTTCAGAAGCAAAATGTTATGACATAGTTCTTGTTCATCTTTTATTCTTAGGTACTAGTAAAGAGTTTGGGATACCTTGGTATGCAACATATATTTAACAAATGAATAAGTAAATCGGAATTATTTTTTTCTGGAAGCTGTAGTCATGATCAAATACATAAAATCACCTTACCCAGAACTCAGGATGTTTATTAAGATATATTACATTGTCAACATTTTTTGGTCTTCTTTGTTCAACATATTAAAGTTATAAATGTGTCTATGTTCACATAGACATATATATATACAAAATTATTGTCATAATTTTCATTTATTAGATAAGCCTAAAGTGTTAAATCTACTTCATTAAGAAGTATTATCAAATACCGTATTAGCATAATTTATATTTACTAATAAAATTTTCTGGAGTATAGAGCCTATGATTAGTTTGAATAAAATGGCCCTGTAAAAATGAATCTTTATATCTGATTATATAGTGTGTTATAGAATACCAGTACTCTCCAGAATGATGATAAAATAAATTTGTAAGATATGAAAGCTTATAGTGTTTTACAGTGTACTGTTTGGGATTTTAAAAGTGGGTGGGTTGGGCCCAATAGCCTTGTGTGCTGATAGTTTCCACATGGAAACACAAATTCTAAGAATTCCAGAGCAACAACAGTGGTATTATATTAGTAAAAAATAAAAATAAAAATCCCATTGGAATTGAGCAGATCTCTATGAGATATACATTTATTGATTGATGACTAGCAGAAATGCTTATTTATTTTGCCTTTTCTTTTGTGATACTGCACAGTGGCTGCCTTGTCAAGTACTCAGCAATTTGAACAAGTCTGTGGTTTCGGTTTTTAGTTAGCGTAATGATTTTTCTTCTGTTTCCTAAGTCAGTCTTTGGTAATTGCACACCGAAATCTTTGCGTTCTGGGCCTCTAATATTTCAAAAATCCTGACAGCATGAATGTCGGTAACCATCCTTCCCATGGGGAGCTCTTTCTTCTAGAATCAGAACCCAAAAGAGGAGATTCTGCTTCCCGTTGTCTTCTTCACCTCTTCTCACTCTTTTAGCAGAGACTGACAATAAGAAGGAAGCCAATCACAGGGATACCATTTCTACTCTAAATAGATTCAAATCTCAAAAGACAGAGCCTCATTCAAACCGTTAATTTTATTTTTTTCCCTAATCTTCCCTTTCCCATTAAAAAAATACGAATAGATATCAATCAGACTGAATTTCAGGGAAACATTTTTGCTATAGAATCCCCTCCAGATGACTGACACTCAAATGGTTTTTAGAAACCCTTTAGATCGATCTTGGAGTAACAAGCTCCTTAGGGAGCATCCTTAGAGCTAAATTCCATTCCTTTGCTTATGTTCTGCATTGTTTCCACCCATCTACATGCAGAACTTTATGACCCCAAATTCCACTGGGCCTAAGACTTTATTTTTATCTATTCTACAATATGGTATATGGGAAACTCATTATTTTATTTCTTTTTTTTACAGGATCCTTCTGCTAGTAATTACTTGAGTGGTTTTATAGATAAAGATACAAGGACACAATTCTCTTTATATATAAAATATCTTTTCATATTCCCAAATTTCCAGGGGGATTGATATTGATTTGTATTATTTGTTTTTGGTATGTGATTGTAGTTCAATTGCTCAGGATTCACGAAAACACAACAAAATGCAACAAAACAAAACATTGTCTTTATTGACAGTAACTTGGAAGGAAATTTTCAAGGTTTTTTTTTTTTGCAGAATTAAGTAAATTTTTAAGCAAAAGTCATAAAATAAGCTTAATAAACCCTTATATTGATGCAAAGTTAACATTGGTCACTTGGCAATTGGATAAAAACTCAGCTCACAAAACAGCGTTTTGGCTGCAATCAATGCTTATGAAAACCACGAGCAGTTTGTGTAAACCCTGCTGGATTTGGCAGAGCTGGGAGTCAGCTGTGATTCCTGAGCATAATAAATGCATTGGTTTGAATTCTCCTGTCTGTTGTATGTAAGGTTTGTCTGGAGCTCATTCAGATTCAAGATGCACTGTAAGACAGAATTAAGAGAGGAACTAAAGGAAAGAAATAATTCTTCCATTTCAAATCTTTTTATTGGAGTGTGGACCTACTGGGTGATTGATGCACTGGACATAGATAATTTTCAGAAATGAAAATAACATTGCTTGCATTGGATCAGATTTCATCCACAAAAATGACTAAGTCCTTACCAGAGTTGGCATTAGATGAAACCTTAGTCCTTTATGGAAAGGGAATCATCTGGCCTTCTATTTCTGAAATAGACTAAAGATTACTCATTTATTCTCTGCAATTACAGCCATCAGATCGTTTGAAATCTTGGAAGGCTTGAGATGATAACATGACTGTAACACAAATCCATATTGAAGAGCCAAGTATTTAAAAATTTCCCATGTTCACATACCAAAGGGTCACTTATGAGCTGATGCATGCCACTAATAACCATATGACTGTCAACTTGATGTCTGGGCAAAGAGTGAAAACAGAAAATGCATTCTGCTCTTCACTTCTTGGTTTTAAATATAAGAAGCATTAAATATATTTTAAAAAACCGTATTCCTTAGTAATGGTATCAATAGAACATATGCAACTGGAATGAGGATCCCCTTAAGGAGGCCTTTCTTGTTAGATGAAAAGGTTGCTATGTTTTACAAATGAGTGTTACAAAATTCAAGGTAAACTGGCCAGATTTTAGCCTGAAGCTCTGAAGACAAGGAATACCACTGGTCCTTCTTTAGCTTCCCCCACTCCTGGACACCCTCCTGGCCTCTCTAGTCTCCCCTTAGCTGCAAAGTTTCAGCATGGAAGCAGAGGATGCTGGAAATACTTGAAAGGGCTCCAACCACCACTGAGTTACTTCTCTTCTAAAAAGCATCTAATGTCATTTCAGATACTCCCATCTTTTGAAAAAAAATTATATTAGTGTATGAAGCAGTAAAAGGCATTGGATTAGGATTTAGAAAGCTGAAGTTCCAATATGTTCTTTGTTGTATACTTACCACTAAGCTTTTTAATTAGTATTAGCTTTTTTTCTGAAAATCAAAGACACCTCTTGGCCTCTTGTCACAAAGTTGTTAGATGAGTCCATATGAGATAAGTATCCTGTGAATTGAGAAGTGATACATAAAATGCATTTTTATTATTGTCTGCATCTAACCAGTAGAGCAGCAAACATGTGTCATATGATTCAACAATATTATTCTTTTGTGCTTTTATTTTCTGCTTCCCGAAATAGCTTTACCAATTCTCCCCTTCTCCAGTTCCTGCAACTTTTTTTCTCAATTCATTTACCCTGTATGTGTCATATAACTTTTAAAAATTGTTTCATCCCATACTGATCACTCTTACCCCTTTTGAGCTTCATGACTTAGCACTGGATTAAATGTGACCTTGCAGTACTCAAAAGGTTCCTCGATCTTAAATGTAGTTTCTCAAGTAATTTTGTAAACTTTTAGCTACTTCGTTTCTATGATGATGATATGCCTATGTACTTAAAATAGCATTGGGCAAATTTGCCTTGTCTAGCAGGATGGTTTGCACAGGTTGAGTTTGGCTACTGTGATCTAGAACCCTGTGTGTTGACCTCCATACACTATGCTCCATAATGCTATGTTTGGTTTGCCATGAGCCAAATATCTTTCTTCCTGGACTAGCCATATCCTTGGATACCTTATTTCTGTGTCGTCTAGAATCTTGAATCTTTTACTTCATTCCACAAAAATGAATTTGAGTAAGAATAACTATTTGATGGTGTGTAAGCAAAACAAGCTGGAATATCAAGAAACATATTCTTGAGTGGTGTATTAGTCTGTTCTCATGCTGCTAATAAAGACATGTGTGAGACTGGGTAATTTATAAAGAGAAGAGATTTAATTGACTCAGTTCCATATGCCTGGGGAGGACTCAGGAAAATTACGATCATGGCAGAAGGCACCTCTTCACAAGGTGGAAGGAGAGAAAATGAGAGTCAAGCAAAGGAAGAAATTTCTATAAAACCATCAGATCTCATGAGAACTCACTCACTATCATGAGAACAGTATGGGGAAAACTGCCCCATGATTCAATTATCTCCACCTGGTTCCGTCCTTGACATGTAAGGATTTTTACAATTCAAGGTAAGATTTGGGTAAGGACACAGTGCCAAACCATATTAAGTGGGACGGAGCTTATAAAGAGAGAAGGACAAGAATGCCTGCCCTTTTTACGTTTTATTCACACTTAACTGGATGGGAAGGGGAATAACCTTGGATGGGAGGGGGAATTGTCTTCAGTTGTAAAAATAAGTTACTAAATCAAAAATCGAAATAAAAAATAAATGTGCCCTGAGTTTACTAAGCAGAAAAATGCTCCAGGAAGAGCAATATTCTAGGAAAGAATGCTCTGAGAATATTTTGTTGTATTTCTCAGTGTTGCATTTGTCAGTGTTGCAATCCTATCTATTTCTGATGAATGTGGTTGTGGTTACCCAGAGGTCTCTATTCAAATGGTTCCCTGAAAATCAAAAATGTTAAACTGAAATTACCATTTTCATCAGAATCCCCAGGCACAAATTCTGTTATTGCCATCTAGCAGCCTGTGTTCCCATTCACGCTTCTGTGCAAATTTACAAACATCGTACAGTTGCCTTCTTGGGTAATTATAGAGCCTCAAAGTACCGGAAGGAGGTAGCACTTAATAACACACATTACAAAAGCGTGGTAACTCAGGAAGTAAAAACACTGCTTAACGGACACCATTGTAAAGGGAGCTGCACAGTGGGGCGTCCATAATAATCAGAATACATTTAATGTATGTACTTATGCCAACTGTAAAAAGGATGCAAACAACAGCAGGCGAGGCAATATGTTACACTGGGTGAAAAACTGAAATAGAGAACAAAACACATTCTTGATTTATTAAGCCACAAATTTTTTCTCTGAAAAAATGATCTAACATCGTGAGTCTATCCACAGAATCAGTTATTTGTTTTCAATTCTGGTGTATTTTGGTTATAAACCATGAAATTATCCTTATTCAAACTCAGTTTTAGTTGAATTCTAAAACATCAATATGGTTGAATATTGACTGTTTATTCAAACCATTCCAACTGTTTAACTTTCTTGTCCATATAGATTCAATTTGTGTTTTTTAAAAAGCACATTTATTCCTCTCATCCAAAGAACTGTTCAAGATAATACTCCCTTTAAGTAAAATGCATGTAAGTTTTAAATATTATTCCAAGATGTGGGTGTGAATTTTGATGGTAGGGAATTTCCTGATACAGCGTAGTACCACCAACAGTGCAGTTTTGGAGTGGTGGAAAATAGAAATATTCAATTTTCTTAAAAAAAAAAAACACAAGCTGACTGTGAATGCAGAGTAGTTTAGTAATTTCTTGATGTTATATGAAACAAGAGTTTGAAATAGTAACAGAAATATATGCAAAGAAAAGATTTATTTCAGTAGTACCTTGGTATTCATTTAATAAAATTAGATTCTTCAGAAGTTCTCCAAAATTAGCTAAATTGTGGTTTCTAAGTGTCTTTTCTTAAACAGAGCAACTGTATCTTATAGCTATGACAGCTATAGCTTTTGCTATAGCTAGCTCTTGCAGCTTTGTCATACTTAAAAACTTTTTATAATTGTAAAATGTTAAATTCCTGCCTACTCCAGTAATCAGCAATAGGAATTTCATTTCATGACCCAATAACACCAAACCATGTTCTCTCCCTTCAAAAACCCCCAGCAATGTTAACATGTTCTACAAATGTCCATACTACTTCTACTGCAAAGTTTTGAAGTCATATTTTGTTGTCTTCCAAGAGGGTTATTCAGGTAGCAACTTGTCCATCCCATAATGCTTTACCCCAAATACAGGCATAAGTTCTTCCTTAATTTTCTAAAGCATGATTAACTACAAGATGTAACTTTTTTTACAAAATACTTGAGACATAATTTATATACCATAAAATTCATCCATCTTAAGTATGCAATTCAATGAATTTTAGAACATTTACAGAGTTGTACAATCATTATCACAATTTTAGAACATTTTCATTATCCTAAAGAAGACACCTCCTGCATATTTATAGATATCCTCCATTCACACCCCAGCCCTAAGCAAATGCAAATCTACTTTTTGTCTCTCTACATTTTTATATTCAGGTCATTTTACATAAATGGAATAATACAGTTAATGTTTGTATGTCTCTGATTTCTTACACTTAGCTTAATGTTTTTAAGTTTCATCTATGTTGTAACAAGTGTCAGTACTTTGTTCTTTACATTGCTGAATAGCATTTTACTATATTAATATACTGTATCTTATTTATCAATTCACAGGATCCAACATTTTGAAAAGTTCAATGAATGGGGAATTCCACTTGTGGCATGCTAGTATAACAGTGCAAAAGTTGCCTCACCCCTGCAAGCAATTGGAAAATAGGACAAAAATGAAACTACTGTTTTCAAACAACAGGCTCCCAGGACTGCCATAATCAAGAAAGAAGAGAAAGTAATGAAGTCAGTTCTGTGATGGTCCTGGCTTTCTATGTGAAGGAACTTTTCATATTGTGGTCAAATTGGGGGAACTCAAACTTAGCACAGTAGTCTCTGAGTTGAAGAGATAGAGATCATAGGAAAGGGAGGCTGATGGAGCTAGTATTTAAAAGAAAGAGTACTGGAAATAAAAAGACTACTTAGAAAAAGAGCTACAGTAACTGGTATGGTTTGGCTCTGTGTCCCTACCTAAATCTCATGTTGAACTGTAATTCCCTATTACAGTTGGGAATTGATGGGAACCTGGTGGGAGGTGATTGGATCATGGGGGCAGATTTCCCCCTTGCTGTTCTCGTGATAGTGAGTGAGTTCTCACAAGTTGTGTTTGTTTAAAAGTGCGTAGCAATTCCCCCTTAGCTCTATCTCTCCTGTCACCATGTGAAGACATGATTGCTTCCCATTCAGCCTTCTGCCATGATTGTAAGTTTCCTGAGGCCTCCCCAGTCATGCTTCCTGTACAGCCTGCATAACTGTGAGTCAATTAAACCTCTTTTCTGTATAAATTACTCAGTCTCAGGTAGTTCTTTATAGCAGTGTGAGAATGGACTAATACAGTTATCTTCCTAAAGATTCCTTTGAATATTTTGCTAAAGGGTAAACATTAGAGATACATGAGGTAAGGCAAAAAAGTACCTGGGAGCTGTAAATGGAACATTTCTCAGAGTTCTTACAGGGCTGGGATATGTTTAAATTTTTACCAGCCAGAATTGAGAGAACTCACCGAACAGCATATACTAAGTAAAGACCCAAAAAGCCATGTCTTCTGAATAGGGCTAAACGAGCCCTCATGTAAAGACTATCCTGGACCCTCCCTAACAATGCTTAGAAACAAACCTCAACAGGATCACTTTGATGTTAAAGTGTATTAACACTATCCCAAACAAAATTCAACATTCTTTAAGGGAATATAACTGAATCTAGACACTCAGCAATGTAATTCACAATGATAAACATCCAATTAATAATTATAGTGAATAATTACTAGACACAAACGAAGCAAAAAGGTGACTCATAATCAAGAGAAAAATTAGTCAATAGAAACAGAAGGTAGGAATGTCAGATATGATACAATTATTAAATAAGAAGTTTAAAATGGTTATTGGAAAAATACCCAACGATTTAGAGAAAACTCAAAATAATGAGGGAAAATGAGAAATAGAAAGTAGAAATAAGTGGATCCTGTAAGGCTGAAAATGGAACATCAGAAAGTAAAAATTAATGGATGAACTACATAGCACATTAGACACTACAGAAAAAAAAAATTACTGATGAGTTTAAGGTATAGAAATAAAAAACATGCAATTAAAAAATCTAAAAAAATGGCTTCAGTGATCAATGTGACAGCATTAAATCATCTAAAAGTTGTGTTGTTGCAGTATTTCCAGCAGGAGAGAGCAAAAATACATATGAAGAAATATCAAAAATTTTCAAATTCAATGAAAATTATAAACCACAGATCAAAGCAGCTCAATGGAGCCCAAGCAGGATAAACACAAAGAAAACAGACCAAAGTATATAATAATGAAACCTGCTGAAAACCAGCAATAAAGAGAAAGATTCAAAAGCAGCCAGAGACAAACAGCACAGGACAGGGGGTGAAAGACAATGTCTTCGTAAGAATCCTTGAATGAAACAGTGTGAGATTTGAGAAGAAACACTGTGAGCCAGAAGACAGTGGAACAATCTTCAAAGTTTTAGGGAACAAATTAGCCTAGAACTCTATAGCCAGCAAAACTGTCTTTCAAAGTGAAAAAAAGACATATTTAAACAAACAAAAATTATGAGAATTTGTCACTAGGAGACCTGTGCTACAGGAAAATAAATTATTCAGATGGAAGAAATGACATCAGATGAAAACTTGGATTTACACAAAAGAATAAAGAGTGAAGAGTTGCTAAAAATGGTTAACATATGAATTATTATAAAATATTTTTCCTCATTGAAAAATATTTTAAGAGATAATTGAGTGTTTAAAGCAAATAGTAACAAGGGACTTGAAGTTTTAAAGCACAGTTAGAAGAATAACATGACAACACTAGCAATAAATAGGAAAGTATGTAAGGTTCTTATATGTGCAGTACCAAAATGTAATATGAAGACAGGCTGTGAAAGTTGAAGATGCATATTATAAACTCTACAGCAATTACAAATCAACAAATCAATTTAAAAAGTATTCTAATAAGCCATTACTGGATATAAAATGAAATACAAAAAATGCTCAGTCAAAAGAAGTCAGGAAAGAGGAAAGAAGACCAAGAGATAAAGCAAATAACAAACATCTGGCGAGATGGAGTTATTCAAACATATTAATGATTACATCAAATGTGCATGCCATGGTGGTTTGCTGCACCTATTGACCCATCCTCCAAGTTCCCTCCTGTCACTCCCCACCCCGCAACAGGCCCTGGTGTGTGTTGTTTCCCTCCCTGTGTCCATGTGTTCTCACTGCTCAACTCCCATTTATGAGTGAGAACATATGGTGTTAGGTTTTCTGTTTCTGTGTTAGTTTGCTGAGAATGATGGCTTCCAGCTTCATCTGTGTCCCTGCAAAGGACATGATCTCTTTCATTTATATGGCTGTATAGTATCCCCTGGTGTATATATATCACATTTTCTTTATCCAGTCTATCATTGATGGACATTTGGGTTGGTTCCATGACTTTGCTATTGTAAATAATGCTTCACTAAACATATGTGTGCATATGCCTTTATAGCAGAATGATTTATATTCCTTTGGGTATATACCCAGTAATGGAATTGCTGGGTCAAACGGTGTTTCTGGTTCCAGATCTTTGAGGAACCTCCATACTGTCTTCCACAATGGTTGAACTAATTTACATTCTCTCCAACAGTGTAAAAGTTCCTATTTCTCCATAGACTCACTAGCATCTATTATTACTTGATCTCTATTAATCGCCATTACGACTGGCATGAGATAATATCTCTTGTGGTTTTGATTTGCATTTCTCTAATGATTAGTGATATTGAGCTTTTCTTCATATGTTTGTTGGCCACATAAATGTCTGAAAGATCGGTAATGTTGGCAAATATCTGGCTCAACTCAGAGAGAAAGGGAGAGGGGATATATAAATTACCAAGATCAAGTATGAAAGATGGGACATAGGTATTAATTTTGCATATATTTAAAGAATGATAAAGACTATGACTAACTTTATGCTAATAAGTTTGACAGCTTATGTGAAATTAACAAATGCCTTTAAAGACACAAAATTATGAAAACTATTAAAAATAGAAAATCTGAATAGTATTTACCAACTAAACATTTTCAATTTTGTTTTAAAAATCTTTCCTGAAGAACATCCCAGGAACAGATAATCTTGCTGCTGAATTTTATCTAATATTAAAGGAAAAAACAACTGAAATTCTATATATTATTTTAAATAGAAGGATAATACTTCCTAACTCTTTATCTGAGGCTAGCATTTCTCTTATACTAAGGTCAGACCTGCACACTATAAGAAAGCAAGCAACAAATTAATATTCCTCAGGAATGCAGAGGAAAAGTCTTTGATAGTAACAAATTAAATCCAGCAACATTTAAAAATAATAAATTATGACAAAGTCTGGTTAATCCCTAGATTATAAGGTTGATTTAACATTTAAAAATCACTCAGTAATTAATCTATTAACAAAGTAAAGGGGAAAATCATTATTATCTTTATAGATGCAGAAAAGAACATCTGACAACATTCAATACTCATTCATGATAAAAATTTATGAACAAGTTAGGAATAAAATGTAATTTTCTCACTCTGATAAAGGGTGCTTTAAAAATGTCAGCTACCATACATAATGATGAAACCTTGAATGTTTTCTTCCAGAAAATTGGGACCAAGTAAAAGGATGTCTGGCCTTATCACTTCCATATAACACGTTGCTTGCATTCCTAGCCAGAACAGTAAGATAAGTAAAATAAAAGACATACAGATTGGAAAGGAAAGAGTAACATTTCCCTATTCACAGACAACATGGTTACATATAAAGAAAATCCCAAGGAACCTACAAAAAACCTATTGGAATTAGTAAGGGAATTTAGAAAAGTCTTAGAATATAAGGTCAATAAACCAAACATAAAAATCAATTGAACTCATAAATATTAGCATTGAACCACTGAAAAATAAATTTTATAATATTTCATTATTAATAACATCAAAAACATAAGATATTTAGTGATGAGTTTAATAAAGTGGGTGATAAACCTGAAAACTACAAAACATTACTAAGAGAAATTAATGAAAACCTAAATAAATGAAAAGATATAACATGTTCATCACTTAAGAGGATTCAATATTAAGATGTCAATTTTCCCTAAACTCAATTATAGAATTAATACAATTGCAATCAAAACTTCAGCAGACTTTTTTTCCTAAAGAAATTGACAAACTGTTTCAAAAATTTATTTGGAACTGCATTGTTAATAGTTTTGCTATGTGGTTTTCCTGATGTTTCCTACCCTTGCCAAAGAACTGCTCCCCATCCTCAATTAGGTATTAACCAGGCAGAAATCCTCTATGAAATTAATCCATGTGAATAGTGAAAGAGATTCACAAAGATGCCAAACATATTTACATTTCATAATGAGATAAATTGGTGGAATTTTAAGAATGTGACAGACTGACTTAAAAATTTTGGTGGTGTGCATATAATCTGTTTGCCCAGGGAGATGACACCATCTACTATGGCTATTGTAGGTTGAGAATGTGCCACAAGGGCAACCCTTCTGCCTGCATTTCTCCACAACTTAGTTTTCTCATGAGACCCCAGATGCTCTAAAAATATTTTTTAAATGTTGTTTGTTTGTTTGTTTTCTCATAATGCCTCCCTTAGCACTAGTGGCTGTTTCTGAGAATTATAAGAGGGATATTTGTAAGAGCAAGAACTGCTTACATTACAAAAAATTCTCTATAATATTTCATCATTAATAACTGTGGTTTCTTTTTATAACAACAACTGCTTATAAAAGGCAGACTTCATTAACATTCCTTAGTCCTGCTGAGTCTCCCCTGCAGCTCTCAGCAGTCACTCACAATTCCAAAAAGCAGGAAGGTCAAAATTCTGCATCTCCATGTGTCAGAATCACTTCATGACTTCTACTTACATTGAGACCACATGGGTCTCCATTCTTGCTTCTGAAACAGAAACTCAGCAATAATGCACTCTCTGGTTAGAACAGCCATGCTGGTAAAGCAATAAATACTAAATATTCAGCCATTCAACCAAATTAAAAGTATTTGTGACCAGAAGAACTTAACCAACAACGTACCAGGATGTGATTGTGTGCATGCTTAATTATTTAACTTGTGATTTATGATACACAGTCAACTGAATTCAAAAGGGATTCTAGACAAATTATGTTAAGTAAACTTAAGGAAGTGAAAGTGAATATATAAATTAAAGGGCAAATCTCAAAATGGCTCCGATTGTTTTAAATTTAAAGAAATTGTAGACTAATTTGGATTCACAGAAAAATTATGGAGAGTACAGAGTCCCCATATATCTTGTACTCAGTTTCCCTTATTATTAGCATCTTCCACTAGTATGGTACATTTGTTACAATCAGTGAACCTTACTATTAACTAAAATCTATAGTTTATTCAGATTCCCTTGTTGTTATCTAACACCCTTTTTCTGTTCCAGGATCTTATGCAGAATATCATGTTGCATGTAGTTGTCATGTCATCTTAGCTCCTCCAGACCAGGGGTCCACAACCCCCAGGCTGCAGACTGGTAGCGATCTGTGGACTGTTAGGAACTGGGTTGCACAGCAGGAAGTGAGCCATGGTCAGATAAGCATTACCTCCTGAGCTCTGCCTCCTGTCAGATCAGCAGCAGCATTAGATTCTCACAGGAGGGCAAACTATTGGGAACTATGCATGTGAGGGATCTAGGTTGCATGCTCTTTAAGAGACTCTAACAAATGCCTGATGATCGGAGGTCGAACAGTTTCACTCCCAAACCATCCCCCGGCACCCATAGAAAAATTGCCTTCCACAAAACTGAAAAAACAGTCCCTGATGCCATAAAGGTTAGGGATTGCTGCTTTAGACTATGACAGTTTCTAAACTTTTATTGTTTTTGATGGTCTTGACAGTTCTGAAAAATATTGGTTGGGTATTTTGTGGTCTATCTCCTGGTTGGGATCTGATTTCTTTCTGTTTGTTTTTTTTTTTTGTTTTCTTGGACAGGGGTTATGGGTATGAGGGAAGAAGACTACAGAGATAAAGTGTTGTTTTCACCACATCATATCAAGGGTACGTGTTATCCACATGACTTATCATGGTTGACTGTACCCTTGATCACCTGGCTCAGGCAAAGTTTGTCAGGTTTCTCTACTGCAAATTAGTCCATACTGTCATTGTTGGAAGAATTACTTTGCACACTGTACTCTTTTCTAAGAGGTGACTATGTCCCTCTCAGAAATGTAAGGAATATGGAGTTCTGCTCCACCTCCTTGAGGACAGAGTACCTACATTTTGTTTGGAATTCTTCTGCACAGGAGATTTTTCTCTTCTCTCCAACTTATTTATTTGTTTAGTCATTGATTTATTTCAGTATGAATTCCTGATTATTTATTTTTATACTTTGGGTTAAAATTGAGTACTACATTATTTATTTTGTTGCTTAAATTGTTCCAGCTTTGAGCATCCAGAGCTCTTTCAGTTGCCCCCTCCCTCATGCCCCTTTGCATATCCAGGTCCGTATTGTTTGTTTTGTTTTTATTTCATTGTATATTGCCTGCTCCAGTCCTAGAAGTAGCCATTTCTCCAAGAAGCTCTGGTTCCTTTTATTGAGAATGTTATCAAAACCTAAGATCTGGGTGCTGAGAAGACGGCTCCAATTTTTGTAATATTAATTTTCTCCATGTGACTGAAATGACTATACAACTCTGTTTCACCAGTGGATTTCTGGGGTCATTTAAAAATGCTTTGAATATGACACTTAAAGGAGAGTGCCAGACTAGCAATATCCCATTATTTCCATTGAATAATAAACGTATCCAATATCAGCCTGTTTTAGTCAGATTTTTATTCTTATATGATCGATGTAGACCATACAACATGAAGTTTAAATTTATAAAAATTATATAAATTAGAATTGATCAACACCAAGAGTAGAGCTTCTCAGATTCTAATGTGCATACACTGATCACCTGGAGTTTATTTAATATATAGTTTCTCATTCAGTGGATGCTGGGTAGGGCCGGAGACACTTTTGATAGCAAAATCTTAGAGCAAGAGTTGGCAGATTTTATTCTGTAAGAGGCCAGATAATACATATTTTACGGTTGTGGGCCACATGGTCTCTGTGAAAATTATTCAGCTCCACTGTGGTAGCGTGCTGTAGGCAATACATAAAGAATAAGCATAGCTGTGTTCTGAAAAGACTTTATTTCTGGAAACGAACATTTGATTTCCATATGTCACTTTAAGTGTCACTAAGTATTAAGGTAAAAGCCATTCTTAGCTCTTGGGCTACACAAAACCAGTGGCAAACCATAGTTGGCTGACCTGTTGGAACAATGGTTCCAAAACCTGGTCATGTGTCATTATCACCTATAAGGAAGTTTAAAGTAAAATTGTGCAGGTTTTGTTCCAGAGGTTGCCATGGTGTCTGTATTTTCCAAAGCTCTGTAGATGATTCTGAGTTGCGCCAGGTTTGAGAGCTACTGTTGCAGGGGGCCTTGCTTAGCTTCTCACTGGTTGTCGTCATCCTCTCTGCTTGCGCACTTCTGGTGAAAGAAAGCTCACTCCCTGGCAATAATCACTCCATTGATGGACATTTCTAATAATTGTGAGTTTTTTCCCCCTACCATTATCCCGAAATTTGTCTTCTTGTAGCTTCTACCTAATTGTTCCCTTTTCCTTCCAAAACCGTAGAGAGTACATCTAATCCTACTTCTTTACAATGCTTTGAAAGTATTTGAAGGGTGCTATTATCATACTATCTTCAAATCTTAAATCCTGTCTTTTGCAGAGTGAACATCCTCATGTCCTTTAAAGGATTTGTATGCAATGTATTTCCAGCTTCCTGTCGTTCAGGTTGCACTCCTCTGGACACCCTTTATGTTCCATTTTTCCTTGTCATTTACCGTACCCAGAACAGGTTTGGTGATCCCTGAAAAATCCCAGAATTATTTTTTCCATTGGTTTGACTTCTCTACTTTCAATAAGGTGACTCAAGATTACAGTAGTTCTCTCTCTTTTGGAAGTCAGTTCACATTGCCGATTTATATTGAAATTGTTACCAACCAAAGTTCCTGACTTTCTCAGGGGACTGAAGTTAAATCAGGTCTCCTTGATTCTCTACCTACTAAAGGGTGTTCTGAATGCCAGTGCTACATTCTATATTTATCCCTATAAGATTTCTTCTTATACTTTTGGTCCACCACTCTTGCCGTTTTAAAAAAACCTTTCTAATCATCTGTGTTAAATTGTCATAATACTGACTTCCAATTATTTTATACTCTATCCCTAAACTTTGCTAGTTCCTTTCATACTGACTCTGGGGTTGGCCATGTGACTCACTTTTGCCGATGGAACAAGAGTAAATTTAACACAGCAGAGACTGGAGAAGTGATTGCAGTATGAGTTTTTAGCTGGTCTTGGAACCATGAAAGTGCAGGATAAGCCCATGCTAGCCTGCTGGAGGATAAAACATCATGTGGAAAACTGGGGCACCTCATCCCACAGTCAGTCAGCTCAAACCAACCCACAGTTCACTGTAGACACATAGGGGAGCCTCAGTCAAGACATGTTGAGCCCAGGCCAGGTCAGTAGAATTGCCCAGACGAACCCAACCCAAAACATTGATCTATAAAATTATGAGCTAACATATGTCTGTTGTTGTAAGCCACAAACTTTTTGTACAGCTAAAGCTAATTTATACAACATATCACATAGTAGCTATCGTTTTAGACATCACTCACAATTTTGATGTGTTCCTGTATCCAAATTATTGACTCATTGTGAACAAATAAGGAACTCTGAGACATAATTCTAATGTTGACATTGGCCAAGCCTCTTTGTTCAGCCAGTTACTAAATACTGTACATGCAGTGCATAATTTGCAAAGGAAAAATTGCATTGGAATAAAATTACATCGTAATTTTAATGTATTTCTACCTCTGATTAGTTTGGAAGGTCATGCTCCATTTTTTAATGTCACAGTTTTATTTTTGTTCAGAATGTTTAAAATATCTGTAAATATATTGTCTTTATTTAAAAAGTTAAAATATTTCTGAGAAAGGTAGTCAAATTGTTTCATATACTGAAAGCAAAAAGGGAGAAACTATTGGGCAGTAGAAAAATTTCTTCAAATCTTCTTTTCATATTGATGGTTGTTGCATTTCTAAATGCAAAGTGGAAGCTTTCATTATAATTTTTTTTTCATTTTAAATCCATACATTTGCTTTCCTCCCGAGGCCCCTAACCATTGTGTTTAGTTCTAAATAGAAGTGGTAAAATCATGAGTGTAAGCGTTGGGGAAAAGAATGAAAAAGACATTTCCTGCTTGACTAGTAGCAGGAAATACCAGAAATCTCATTCAAAATATTCGTTTCCCTACAGATTTCTTTTTGTTCCACTTATTATTTTTATTTTTGCTTTTAAATATCAATATCTTATCTGCTGAGTAAGGAATCAATACATTTCTTTTATACTCAGTATAGTTGCTACCATTAAAAAAGTTTTAAAACCTTAGAGGAACTGTGGGATACACGGAAACAGAAAACCAATAATGTTATGATAAGATAGAATAATGTAGTGGACAGACGACCCAGTGGAGAATCAGACATACTGGTGGGATAGCCCCATATATCAATTACTAGCTTCATGACTTTGGAAAACTTACCTTTCAGGATTTTTGTTTCTTTATACACAGTGAAGATGATAATACCTGACTTACTGGATTATTGTGAGGACTAAGTAAGATATGCGTAATGTGTCTAGTATATTGTGGTCAATCAACAAATAATACTGTTACAAAATTAATAGAAATAGAAAATACCCAATGAGCATTTATTTTGGGCCAGGTGGTATGCTAACTGGTTGGCTTGAATGTTGTCAGGAACCATGGTATCAGGAACCAAGGCTCCTTCTATCTTTTATTCTGTCATATGCAGCCTCCATTTTGGGTCTAAGATGGCGACTCAGAATTGAATTACACCACCCTTGTTCATAATAGCAACTAAATAAGGGAATACATTTTTCTCCCTCTAAGAACACTTCCATCTTCCTCATGTAGGCACAACTAGCTATAAAGGCTACTGGAAAACATAGTCTTTATTTTGACTGCAGTTGAAAACCAGGAATTTTGTTACTGAGAGAAGAATAGGTGTTGGGCTAAACTAGAAGTCTCTACTACACATATTTAACATATTAATTCTTCAATGTTTTGGTCCTAATAAATTTTTAAGAACACATTATTTTATTTCAGTAGGTGAGGTAGAAACAAAAGTAAGGAGAAACACCACTTAAAAATTTGTTCTAATTCCACATTTTGCCTCAGGCTAGCCCAGAGAAGATGTCTGATTACAAAATGAGTTTCTTGAAGCCTGAATATTAACACACTATAGTTATTCGTTATTCTTTCTTCCTCTCTCCCTCCCTCCCTCCCTCCCTCCCTCCCTCCCTCCCTCCTTCCTTCCTGCCTTCCTGCCTTCCTGCCTCCCTGCCTCCCTGCCTTCTTTCCTTCCTTCCTTTGCTCTCACTTTCTCTCCTCTTTTCTTTTTTCTAAATAAGAACAAGAATTAACTTCTAAAAGTACCAATACTTGAATGAAGTCTCAGTATAATTTGTTTTTCCAATCTAGAGCCTACAAAAATTTGACTTTAAATAAAAGCATGTTATCCATCTGTAAAAAGCAAAACTAAATTAAATCTTCTCTCATGGTGGATCAAGTAAATAGATTCAAAAGACAGGCTCAGGGAAAACTGGAGAAAATAACATAACAACTAATTTCTACTTTCATTAAAAGCCATATTTAAAATAGCTTAATTTATTTTTATATTTGTTTTTTCTTCCCATATTTTCATATTTTGAATTCTGGAAGTTTCTTTTCTTTTCTTTCTTTCTTTCTTTTTTTTTTTTTTTGAGACAGAGTCTCACTCTGTAGCTCAGGCTGGAGTGTAGTGGCGCGATCTGGGCTCACTGCAAGCTTGGCCTCCCAGGTTCATGCCATTCTCCTGCCTCAGCCTCTGGAGGAGCTGGGTCTACAGGCGCCCGCCGCCACACCCGGCTAATTTTTTGTATTTTTAGTACAGATGGGGTTTCACCATGTTAGCCAGGATGGTCTCGATCTCCTGACCTCGTGATCTGCCAGTCTGAGCCTCCCAAAGTGCTGGGATTACAGGTGTTAGCCACCGTGCCCTTCCTATTGTGGAAGTTTCTCATTTCCTGACCTCAGGATTTAATTTTCCCATCTTAGTTTCTTTTTTTTGCAATATCGGGTAGCAAATACTATAGATACAGTATTCTAGTAGCAAGAATTCATATATTAATTTATAAGAAGAATGTCTGTCTTAAGAATTCATATCATGTGCTATAAATATCTTTATTAGTTTTCAAGGGCTGCCTTAGCAAATTACCACACACTTGTTGGCCTAAAATAACAGCAATTTCTTCTCTCATAGTTCTGGAGGCCAGAAGTTCAAAATCAAGGTGTTGGCAGAGTTCTTTCTTGTTTTTTTTGGACATTATGGGGAAGAGTCCATTCCATGCCTTTCTCCTAGTTTTTAGAGGCTGCTAGGAATCCTTGGTGTTCCTTGGTTTGTGGCTATATCACTCCAGTCTCTGTTTCTATCTTTACATTGACCTTTTCCTTGTGAATTCATGGCATTTGTGATGGCATTTTGGACTTACATGGTTAATCTAGTCTATTCTCATCTCAACATCCTTAATTTAATTACATTTGCAAATACCATTTTTCAAAATAAGGTAACATTTGCAAGTTTCAGGAATGAGGACTAGATGTCTTTTGGTGGGTGTTACTCAACCTACTACAATACTTTTTAAATGTTGTTTAACCCTTAATGATTTATGATATTAAAATACACAATAGGACTAGAGGCCAGTTCTTTATACTGAATGTAACATGGTTTACATTTAGTAGACTTTGTCACTTTATAGAAATGCTAATAAAATATATTTTTCACAAAGGAAGTAAAATTCTTGATCCACCTTATGTGCATTATCACTTGAAAGCTAGTTTCAGGAGTAGAAAAAGACTTCCAAGTAACTAGTCTGCAAGACCATGAGCTCTCATCACTCTGAATGTCCTTTATCTTCTCTCACAAGTACTTTAGCAAAAAATGGGGCACTATAAATAATAGAAAATGATAAAGATCATAATGCCAAGGACTTCATAGTCTTCACTAGACATTCACCAACCTTGGGTAGAATACTCAGCTTCTCTCTTTCACTAAAACTGTAAACCTCCCTAACTGAACTCAAGGACACTTTGCTTTTCTGGCAGAGGCTAGTATTTATTCATAAACATGTGTTATCGATGTCTAGTAAAGAAATCCTTATGCAGACTATCTGAAATAGGATGGAGTAAAAGAAGGTATAGCTGGCAGATTCTCTGAAGTAATTATGTATTTTGACACAAAATGAACAAATACAAATTAAATTCAATTTTAATTGTCTTTAAATCACAGGCTATTTGTTTAAATTTGCTTTGTTTATTTTCCTATTAGCTTATATGCATATATTCAGCTGATGCATAATTCTATACTGGCAAATATTTAGACTGCAAAAGCTCTGAGAAATGGCAGAGAAGATTCTTCATATACACAGTATATTTAATTGCACTGGTATAGTTTGGATATTTGTCCCCTCCAAATCTCATGTTGAAATGTGATCCTCAATGTTGGAGGTGGAGTCTAATGGAAGGTGTTTAGGGCATGGGGGCAGATTCCTCATGAATACCTTGGTGCCTTCGCCACCCCATGGTAATGAGCGAGTTCTTGTTCTACTAGTTGTGGAGACCTGGTTGTTAAAGAGTCTGGTGCCTTTCTTCTCTCTCTTGCTCTCTCTTTTGCCATGTGACATCCATGTTTCCCCTTCACCTTTCACTATGATGGAAAGATTCCTGAGGCCCTCACTAGAAGCAGATGTTGGTGCCATGCTTCTTATATGGCCTGCAGAATCATAAGCCAGATGACTCAGCCTCAGGTATTCCTTTACAGCAATGCAAAGTAGGCTAATACATACACTTCTTTCCATTAAAGAATTTATTAATTTTTCTATAGCTCTTCTTTTGAAATGCTTCTATTCCTTGTAAAAGATGATGGTTAAAATATAGTTTTTGAAGAGAAATTGTTATTTTGTTATAGCAATTTTGATTGATTAGATAAAAAGAAAAAAAAGAAACAAGTTCAATGAGAAAGATGAGATAATGCGGGCAAAAGATAGCCTGGGACAAACCAGTCTTTTCATTATGGATTGAGGGTGAAGGGCACACTTTAAAGAGAAAGTGGAGGGAAGAAAAATGATACATGCTGAATACCTGTGATAAGGGTAAAGAAAAATTACATAGTGGGAGGAATAAATGTGGAATTTTTTTTTGTTCTTTTGTCCACACAGGCCAAACTTGGTATTTGTCTCTCTTCTGCCAATAGTTTGAATCAGATGAAGCTACCAGGCTTGGAATACTCAAACTTTGTGGCTGTTTACATTATAATTTTTCCTTCCAAACAATTTAGTGGAAATAACTCACTATATTGATAACCGATAAAAGAAGCAACCAACAGTATTATCACTTAAGAATTAAATAGAGCAATATTTACTATTTCAATGACATCCTATAAATAGATTTCCTTAAAGATCATAAAAGAAAGATAATAATGGGTAAGTCTAGATCTATAATATGTTGCTGATTTTTGCCCTTGAAGGATGATTTTCTGTGATTCAGATTTAAAGTGAAACCAGTGTTATTACTCATAAAGGATTTGGGGGTATCCACTTGGCAATGGTACCCATGTCTCACATAATAAATCCTGAAAGAAGATAGCAAGATTTAAGGAATATCTGAGGCTGGGTTATTTATTTATAAAGGAGGTTTATTTGGCTTATGATTCTGCCATTTATTTTCACACATTCAATATTTCTCATGATAAAATAAGAGATTTAGATTTCTGATTTGCCTTTATGTCAAAGGAAGGCCTAGATAATTGATTTAGTTATTTTGTTAACAATCTCCTTTTAGAATCCCTGTTGGAAAATTGAATTCCCAGATAGAGCAATTCACCAAACTGGGCTTGACGTTGATAATTAGCCTTACTTCCAAAGGATAGGTGGAAGTGATCTACGAAGAAAGCTTCTTGTTTTATGTGCTATCCTTTGGCAATCAATATGCCATCAGATTAAAGAAGAACTGTGGTTCCCTCTTGGAGCAGCAAATTCTTCTGAAGTACAGAGCTCAGAGCACTGAAATAAGAAACTAGAATTTTGGATTTTAATTCTAACTCTGTCACCAGTCAATTGTGATCCTAAGCAAATTGTTTTGTTTGTTATATTGTATTTATAAAATGGGGATAATAATTAATATGTCTTAATTACTTTATAGAGTATCTAGGAAGATCATATATGTATGTTTATATCTGGGTGTATGAGTACTTTGAAAATCATAATAATTATATAAGAAAAAATGTTTAAGTATTAATGAGACTAGTTCACTACTTGGGGAAAAATGCATATGTGCATGTATATATGTGTACATATACACACATATACATATATATGTGTATCAAGATACATATATGGGAACAGTTGTTTGTATTTCTTTTTCTTGGCCTCTGCTCCATGCATACAAGGCTATGACTTCATTTAAGTAGTTCCATCTGGAACAAAAAGTAAAGTTGAGGAAGTAATGTGCCTTCTCAAACTTCCAGACCACATTTCCCTAGAGTTCAAGGTCTGGCATGCTTGGGAAGAGTTTACAACATTTTATACAAAAAAAAAAAAAAAAAAAAAAAACCTTCCTGTAACAACACAAATTCCTTTGGAAAAGGCATCTAGAGCCAATATTCAGCATGTTTCAAAAAACACCTAATGTGAATCTCTACTGTTGCAGCAACAACTCTGCTTTGCTAGAACATTTATGGGAAACACATGCAAAGAAGATGCTAATTGCAGAACACTTGCAGAGTGGTGAATTTTGAATTTATTTCCTCCAGATTAGACACTGAGAAGCAGTAGAATGAGTGTAACTCATGGGCCCCCAAGGTAGAAAGTTTACCTATATTGGTGCAAAGTAAATTTCCAGCAGAAATGAACTCTCTCCTTTGGTGGTCTCCTTTAATGAGTAAGGTTTGTTTTGCTGCACTCTGAGCTATGTTAGAGTCCACTGAAGGCTCTTTTCTGAACATTATTTGTATCTATAGTACTTTAAAACATTTTTGATGTAAATTGAGACTTTTGTCAATCATTTAGATGTGTGATCTACATGACGTTAGGTGTTTTTAAGTTTGTTAATGATGCAAACATTTACATATGTACACATGAACACATCTATACATAGGTGTACATGAACACATCTATAGCATGATAAAGAGGAGAGAAAACAAAACAGATCGAAGAAAGAAAATGAGAGGAAGGAAAGGAGAAAGTTTTGAGTCATCACCAAGTACATCTCTCTTCTTTGCATGGTAGATTTATTTGTAGCATGTAATGCTGTTTGAGAGCATTTTATCCACTTTAGAACTTCTTTCAAAAGTGGAGTGAGTTATCTCAAACCCTGCTGCTGCTTTATCAACTAAGTTTATGTAAGAGTCTAAATTGTTTGTTGTCATTATAATAATGTTCACAACATCTTCACGAGGAGTAGATTCCATCTCAGGAACACTTACTTTGCTCATCCATAAGAAGTAACTCTTCATTTGTTCAAGTTCGATCACAAGATTGTAGCGATTCAGTCACATCTTCAGGCTCCATTTCCAGTCTAGTTCTCTTGCTATTTCCATCATATCTGCAGTGACTTCCTCCACTGAAGTCCAAAAATCCCTCAAAGTCATCCTTGAGGGTTGAAATTAATTTCTTCTAAACTCCTGTTAATGTTGGTATCTTGACAACCTTTTGTAAATCACAAATGTTTTTAATGGCATCTAGAATGGTGAATCCTTTCCAGAAGGCTTATGGTTTACTTTGCCCAGATCCATCAGGAGAATCCATATCTATGGCAGCTAGAGCCTTACAAAATATATTTCTTAAATCAGGGGTGTCCAATATTTTGACTTCCCTGGGAAATATTGGAAGAAGAATTTTCTTAGGTCACACATAAAATACTAACATGAATGATAGCTGATGAGCTAAAAAAAAAAAAAATCACAAAATATTCTCAATGTTTTAAGAAAGTTTACGGATTTGTGTTGGGCCACTTTTAAAGCTGTCCTGTGCTGCATGTGGCCCACAGACCATGGATTGGACAAGTTTGTCTTAAATAATGAGACTTGAAAGTTAAAATTATGCCTGATGTATGGGCTACAGAATGAATATTTTGTCAGCAGGCATGAAAACATCATTAATCTCCTTGTGCATCTCCATCAGAGCTCTTAGTTGACCAAGTGCATTATTATTAAACAGTAATTTTTTGAAAGGAATCTTTTCTTCCCAAGCAGTAGGTCTCAACAGTGGCCTTAAAATATTCAGTAAGACATGCTGTAAACAGATGTGCTATCATCCAAGTTTTGTGTTTCCATTTATAGAGTACAGGCAGAGTAGATTTAGCATAATTCTTAAAAGCCTTGGGATGTTCAGAATAATAAATGAGCATAAGCTGTAATGCAAACTCACCAGCTCAATTAGCCCCCAGGAAGACAGTCAGTCTATCCTTTGACGTTTTGAAGCCAGGTTTTGACTTCTCTCTAGCTCTTAAAGTCCTAGATGACATCTTCTTCCAATAGAAGGTTGTTTTGTCTACATTGACAATACGTTTAGTGTTGTCATCTTCATTAATGATGTTAGCTAGATCTTCTGGATAACTTGCTGCAACTTCCACATCAGCACTTGGTGTACCACCTTGCACTTTTATGTTATAAAGAGGAGTTCTTTCCTTAACCTTCATGAGCCAATTCTGCTAGCTTCAGCTTTTCTTTTGCAGCTTCCTCATTCAACATTCATAGAATTGAAGAAAGTTAGGACCTTTCTCCGAATTAAGGTTTGTGACTTAAGGAAATGCTTGGCTGTTTGTATCTTCTTTGAAGACCACTGAAACTTTTTTTAATATTAGCAATGTCTGGTTTGCTTTCTTATCATTTGTGTGCTCAGTGGAGAACTTTTAATTTTCTTCAAAAACTTTTCCTTTGGCTTCCACAACTTGACTAACAATTTGGAGCAAGAAGCCTAGCTTTCAGCCTGTTTCTTCTTTTGACATGCTTTCCTCACTAAGCCTAATCATTTATTTTAAGTTTTTGATTTGAAGTGAGACATGTGTAATTCTTCCTTTCACTTGAATATTTAGGGACAATTGTAGGGTTACTAACTGGTCTCATATCGATATTGTTGTGTCTCAGGGAACGGGGTGACCTGAAGAGAGGGACAAGGAAGGGAAAACAGCCAATCGGTGCAGCAGGCAGAACACACACATTTTAAAAATTAAGTTCACTGTCTTATATGGGCATGGTTTTTGGACCTCCCAAACAATTACATAATGACATAAAAGATTACTGATCATGGATCACCATAAGAGAGATAATAATAATGAAAAAGTTTGAAATATTGCAGGAATTATCAAAGTATAACACAGAGATGCAAAGTAAGCACATGCTGTTACAAAAAGTGTACTGATAGGCTTGCTGGAGGCAAAGATGCTACAAACCTTCAATTTGTGAATAACATAATATCTGCAAAGAACAGTAAAAATAAATGCAATAAAATATTGTATGCCTGTATACCTGTTCTCCTTTTGAGCCTAGAAGAAATAACGTTTGACTGTTCCCTGGGCCATACAAATATACATGCGAACTCCATGGGACCATCCCAAGGTCATCTGCCAAGACAACCTCTTCCATCACTAATCCTGCTTCTGTGCTAATGCTGGGGCATGGAGAATTCTGGAATTTTGCTGTTTTCTTAGAGACTACCTGTGTCAAATATGGGACCTTCATCTCTCAATTCAAATGTCTACTCCTATGTTGATGGGTTGGTGAAAGGACTCAACATTTTCTCAGGGACACAAACTAATGCTTCACCTATCATTTAATTTCTAATTCTCTTCCCTCTGCTTCAACTTCATTTCAGTTGCTAGAGAGGTGTTGCCCAGTACGATTGTGATGATGGAAATGTTCTATATTTGTGCAATCCAATATGGTAGCCACTAGCCATTGGTGGCTATTGAGCACTTGAAATGTCACTAGTGAGGCTGAAGAGCTGAATTGTGAGTTTTATTTATTTTAACTAATTTAAATTTAAATAACCACTAGTGGCTAATGGCTACAATATTGGATAGTATGACTCTAGAATCTATATAATCTGGGGCGGGGAAAGGTTAATAGGTATACAAAATATTTTTTAATTAACATTTTTCAGTCTTTATTTTACTTTTTACATATGTTTTTTATTTTTATTTTTTGTAATTTTGACTTTAATTTTGATTCAGGAGGTACATGTACAGGTTTGTTAATGGGTATATTGTATGATGCTGAGGTTTTGGTGCAAATGATTTTGTCACCCGGATAGTGAGTATGATACCCAATAGTTAGTTTTTCAAGCCCATGCCCCCCTCCTTTCCTACCCCTCTGATAGTTTCCAGTGTCTGTTGTTGCCATCTTTATGCCCATGCCCGTGAATACCCAATGTTTAGTTCCTACTTATAAGTGAGAACATGTGGTATTTGATTTTCTGTTCCTGTGTTAATTCGCTAAGGATAATGACCTCTAGCTCCATCCATTTTCCTGCAAAGAGCATCATTTCACTCTTGTTTATGGCTGCATAATATTCCATGCTGCATATGTAACTTTTTTTTTTTTTTAAATCCAGTCCATCATTGATAGGTATCTGGGTTGATTCCATGTTTGCTACTGTGAATATTGCTGCAATGAACATACAAAAGTGCATGTGTCTTTTTGGTAAACAATTTATTTTCTTTTGGATATAAACCCGGAAATGAGACTGCGCATATTCTTCATTCATTAAATTTTTTTAAATGCCCTAAATTATTTTAAAATTTTTAAGACAAGAATTGGTTTCCATATTCTGTTGCGTCACCACTTTCTTCAGACAATGAATGCTGCTACCTGAATGTGGAGTGGACATATGTGAATGAATCAAGGTCAATCTCAGTTACAAAGTTTAATGCAATTCCTCCAGATTGTTACAATAACTGCACTTTTCTTAAGTTTTAGTTTGGGACAAATCTACATAAAAGATTGGAAAATTCACTTCTGAGACAGAAAAGCATAGGTCCCTAAATTTTAATCTAGTTTTTTGCTATTCCCTCATAGTGGAACGTTAGGAAAATCACTTAATTTTTTCAGAACCTTAATTTATCAACTTATAAAACTAGGCTAATATCATTTTTCTACAATAGTTGTTGCGTCTCAAACTGAACAAACTCATTCATAGTTTAGGTATCATTATTCTTCTTTCTTTGTTTCTGAAATAAAATATGTTGAATAATTTCTTGGCTGATAATAATCTTTGTTCCATTTGTCTTCTAATACATAATCTACTTATCTCTACATAATAATACCTCATTAAATTATTGATCATTTTGTTTTCTAAATATTTATTATTTTTAAAAATTATAACATTTTCAATGTACTACTTTGTGACTGCTATTTATTTTTAATGATTGTATATGTCTATGGGTAATATTAGGTCAAAGTTTACCTAGAGTTTATATAGATAAATGTTTACAAGTGCCTATGAGTATATAACATATATTCACATACATAGACATTGCTCAAACACTTTCCCTTTTGAAAAGAATTATTTAATTTGGCAATACTGAAAAAGAAAAAGAAAAAAAAATCACACCCATATATGAATTGTCAATCCTACTAGTGAAACTTTTCAGAGGGTGATACAGGTTATAGCAAACTACATTATAACTATAAACCACTGTGGCTGGATGCCTTTACACTCTTGAGAACAAAAACACTAAATGGGAGACATTCATAAGAGAGATGTCATGAACTCCACCTGGACTAATACATCAAAAGACTGTTTCACCTTGGCTTGATGCTTTTGCAGTAATACACACCAAACTCGTGGTTGTGTACAGGAGTAGGAGATGGTTTTAGAGAATAAACCATTGGACCCATGGAACACCACCAGGAAGCAGTAAAAGGAAAAATTACAGTGATCAGGGATAGGGTCATTCATTCATTTATGCACTTAAAAATGCATATTTATTGTTGTCTATATTGTGATAGGTCAGTGTTTGTCAACCTTTTTTCATTATCAACATTATCTTCCTGATTGTACTCCTTTCCCATGAAATATATACAGATATACTGTGTATCTGTATATAGATTTGGACCCTTTAGAAGGTTATAAGCTGTTGCATTGTCAAAGTTTCTTTACTCCCCTTGGAGGTGATATCACCTCCACTGAGGATATATAGGCTATTTTCTGGAAATGATGGTGAATCATTTCATCTGCTGATGAAGTCTGTGTCCTCTGGGTACTGAGAGTTTAGTAGGGTAGACAGACACACACATAGACAATTATACAACATGATGAGGGCTACAACAGGGGTATCAAAGAACCAACAAACATACTCCAGCTGGGGTAACTATCTCCCAGCCACCACATCCAGGGAGAGGCTTCCCTCAGCTGAGTATCCGGTGGGATGCTTCAAGGGAAGGAAATATTGAGGTTCAATTTGAGCCCGGTTGGTCGTAAACAGTTTCAGAATAAAAAATGATAATGTCAACAATAAAGTGGCTAAATTCAGTTTAAAATTTCCCCAGAGAGTTTAGGGGACACAGTAGACTTCTGTTTCAAGCTTGAAAAATGCTAAGCAGCTGCCCGAAAAGGCCAATAAGTAGAGAGGGCTGCTCTGGGGAGCCAACTGTACCCCCACTGAGAGATGATCAAGGACTCTGATTCTTTAAAACCAGATGTGGATCTTGCAGTAGAATAATTGGCCAGGGGTTATTTTAAAAGGGATAAAGCTCAAGAAGGCCTCTTCCATGGGGCAAGATATCTGTGACAGGAAGAACTAAAGATGGGCTGATGAATAGGAAGCCAAGGAAGCAGCCAGGTAGGGGTCCTACCTGAGTGGAAGGGATGCACTCAGAGGGGCCAACTGAAGAATTAGGAAGACAGAAGTGTCCATAAGAGGCTAAAACATCTGCTGCGGCCAGAGAGAACTAGTGCCAGATGACATCAGTGCCAGCCAAATAAAATGCATCTGCCCTTCCTTTTCTTCCTCTCTTTTATTCCACAGCCCAGTGGATAGAAGGAAGAAGAAGAAGCCTAAGAGAGGGAATAAAGGAGGCAACCAATCACACACTGCTTTCTCTCCGTATTAGTCCATTTTCATGCTGCTGATAAAGACATACCTGAGACTGGGTAATTTATAAAGAAAAAGAAGTTAAATGGACTCACAGTTACATGTGGCTGGAGAGACCTTTTATAATCATGGCCAAAGGTGAAAGGCATGTCTTACATGGTGGCAGACAAGAAAGACAGAGAACCAAGTGAAAGTGGTTTCCCTTGTAAAACCATCAGATCTCGTGAGATTTATTCACTCCCTTGAGACCAGTATGGGGCAAACTCCCTCCATGATTCAATTATCTCCCACCGGTCCCTCCCACAACATGTGGGAGTTATGGAAGCTACAATTCAGATGAAATTTGGATGGGGACACAGCCAAACCATATCACTCTCCTCAGGAGTCCAGCCTGTTGCTATAGGCCCGAGCTGGAGGAAGAAAGAAAATTCGACCTTTAATAAAGAGCATCAGGTTTCTTCCCATGAATTACCTTCTGTGAGGTCAGTGTGTCCGACATGCCAGTCATACAGGGCATTATGTTGAGAGCCAGCAAACCCACCGTGGGCTCTGCTGGAGCAAGAGCAAGGTGACCCTCTGCTTCAGAAGTTGTGGTGAGACCAACCAGGCCAACTGGCACATACAGCAGAGACTCAGCAGGAAGGGGAGACCGAGTCCACAGAGTGCGGCCATTGAGCTGAGAAAGAGTAGATCCCAGATGAAAGGAGGTAAACATTATCCACAGAGGTGCAGAATGCACACCAGGGATACAGACCAAACAAGGCAGCCAGAGCCATCTAAAACCCAGGTGATGCTGCCTGAATCAGCTGAGTCTTCCCTCTACCCACAGGGTCACACCAACCCCTTCCTTACATATCTCTGACTCCATCTTAAAGAGAAGAGTACAGAACTAAGAGACTGAGCAGTGTTCCTCCAAACTAATCATGACCTAAAGGGATTGTTTAATTTGATCAGACTAGTTTATAAACTAGTTGGATGTTTGTTGTCTTATCCCCTGCCTCCTAGGCAGTGAGAATGCCTCAGGAAAATCAGAGCAGTAATAGACAAAATAAATAAACATTTGCTTTGCCCTTGGTAGTATGATGAAGTAAATCTGTGATGTTTTCCCTGCACATTGAGCTTGAGCACTTAAATAACATAGCAAAATGTGGGAACACAGATGAAATTCTTATTTGTTCTCTACTTTTAACAAGTAATAGGTATATTTTTCTATTGTTTGTGACTAGAAGCAGGGGCAGTCCTGAACCAAGTTCTTTCTTTAATGTGGTCCTTTCCATGCAGATCATACTTTTTTTTTTTTTTTTTTTCCACATCCTTTGTATGTAGTTGTGCTCAGTGCAATGAATGAACAAACAAGGCATCTTCCACTACAATAGTTCATTTAAACTTGATGGTTCCAGGCCTCTGGATGCCTTTGCCCTTTCTGAAGTCCAGTTTCCAGTGTATTAAGCCGCATAACTTAATAACAGCATCTGTTTTTGCTCTTTCTGAAATTGTTTTGAATTTCATCTCTTTGTCTCTCCACGTTTGCACCCTTGTGCTTTGCATTAGACTTCTGAATGGGAGACATTCCTCTCCATACACTCGTAAAAATCTTTTATGCATTCACTTACAGCTCTGCATTAATCTTTGCTAGGATCGGTTTTCTTAAGTGTCACTAAACTACTGGACTTTCATCTTGTGCTGCTCTTTGCATCTTAACTTTTCCTGGAAGTCTACTCAAGAAAGCCACTTTAGATAGATTGTATGACCACGAGGTCTGTAATCTTTGATGCCTTCTCTCTTTCCCAACTTGCTGAAATCTACTGCAGTGACCATTTGCTGTACTTACCTGTGGGGACTAGGGCAGCTGAAACCCAACAGTTCTCACCATTTCTTTTTGGTGTCAGCTAAAAAGGGTTAAAGGAAAGGACTTTAATTTTCTCCTAATTTTGGACATGAATAACTTCTGGGTAGTGGGTGGCTATGAAAACAGCATCTCTGGGAATGATACTTCTTTTCCTTGTTCTTGTAAAACATACCTATTCTTTCACAACATTGGCACAGGGACAAAATACCTAAGTTTAGTATACGCAATTTTGCGATTCATATTTTACCTGGTGCCAGACAAACAGGAAAATACTTAGAACCACTTTAAACATTTCCCTACAAATATAAAATGTTTATCGATCACCTTGATGTATAAAATATAGGCTATTAGAAAATGCAAATGAAAGGTCTGGAAATCTGGAGAAGCTGCTGTCTGAGAAGTCAGAAGTCTCACCCAGGTAGCTGTGATGTAGGCAGCTCACTTGTGCTCTCTGAGGATCTGTTGCCTTTCTCTATAAATTAAAGCGGTTGAGGTAGATCATTGTGAGGACCTTTTCTAACGGGGTATGCCAAATTTAATTAGATGTCAACTAGCACAAGGATTGGCTAAGGCCTGCAAGTAAAATCTAAATAAAGTTTTATTGGAACACAGTAACAATCATCAGTTTACATGTTGGTTGTGGCTACTTTTGCTACAACATCAGTATTGAGTATTGTGAGTGTAACTGCGTCTCCTACAAAGCCTAAAATATTTACTATTTGATCACTTAAAGAAAAAGTCTGTTGACTAATCGTCAACAGTTTTGAAGTTGACAGGTATTCCATTGATTGAACAATGTCATATTTTTTATTGAAGTATAGTACATATGTGTAAGAGTGCACATACAATAAACAAAATAATTGAATTTTACATACCTGTTTAACTAGATCCCAGGTTACAATAAAAACCAGATCACTGCCAACACTCTAGAAGACCTTTTGTGCTACCTTCCAGTTACTACTCTCCCCAAGGATACCCACTCTCCTGATTTCTAACATTGATTTCTATCATGCTTCATAATTCTATTTTGAATTTCATAGTATGTGCTTTGTTGGTGAATAGCCTCTTTAACTCACATTATGCTTGTGAAATGCACTAGTGGTATGCTGGTAAACCAGCTCTTTGGGGGAAGAAAACGCCTACTTTGTAGCATTTGCTGGTTTCTGTGGCACAAATACACCTGTTGTGGTTGATTTCAAGGTGCCAACTTGACATCATTGAATGCAGATTAGGAAGAGATGCTAATAGTTCTTGCTAGTGGGGTTAAGTCAGTTCTGGCATGCTATTGAGTTACATGGGTGAGGGTAGTTGCATGTTTATTCTCATTTATATACAGTGTTTCATTATGTGAATGTACCACAATTATCTTTTATACTATTGATGGGTGTTAAGAGTAATTTTCAATTTGTGGCTTTTATGAATAGTGCTGTCATTAATATTCAGTACATGTCTTTTGATAAACCTATGCAGGTGTCTCAGTTGGGCATATCCCTGGAAGTGGTATTGAGAGTCATTGGTATACACATGCTCAGTTTTAGTACAGGCTGCCAAAGAATTTTCCAAATTAGTTTTTCTGTTTTATATTCCCTCCAGCAGGTATGGGACTCTGGTTACTCCAAATACTTGCCAAAACTTGGTGTTTTCTAAATTTTTCATTCTAGCATTTTTGGTGTGTGTAGTGGTATCAAATTTTGATTTGAATTTTAATTCCCTTGAATTTATTTTCATATGGTTATTGGATATTTGATACTCCTTATGTGAAGCATTTTGTCTTTTATTTCTGTTGGACTTTCTTTCATTTCTTATTGATTTGTAATGATTTTAAAAATTACACATACTGTGAATAGAGTGTTTCTTATTGTTGTTGTTGGATACACCTCTTGCAGTTATCTTTAGAAAATTTAGGGGTTGCTTTTTCATTCCCTTAATGATGTCTTTTGAAATACAGAAGTTTCATATTTTAGTATAGTCCAGTTTTTATTGTTTTATGTATGAGTACTATTTTGTGTGTTATATTAAAGAAATCTTTCCTCCAAGGCCATGTAAAAGCTTTGTTATTTTGCATTTATATCTACAATACCCCAAAATTGATTTTTGCTTAAGGTATGAGGTAGGGATCCAGATTTATTTCCCATTTATTAAAAGAGTCATTCTTTTCCCACTGTACTGAAAAGCTGCCTTTATCAAAACTAAGGTGACCATATATATATATGGGTCTGTTTCTGGACTCCTTTTGCTTTTCCAAGGTCAATTGTTTGTTCTTGTACTAATGCTACCCTGTTTCAATTACTACAGCTTTATAACAGACTTTTTATCTGAGAATGAAAATCTTCCAGCTTTGTTCTTTTCCTTCAATATTACTTGGTGGCTATTCTTGGCTCTTTGCATTTGTCAATTTAAACAAATAAAACTGCCATGATTTTATGGGGATTTCATTGCATTTGTAGATTGTTGGTAACTTTAATTATATTATAAATTGTTTATTCTATGTTTCTGTTTCTAATATATAGATGTATACTTAATTATTTTTTATATAGCCTTGTATCCAGCTCATTAACACTAACTGTCTATGAATTCTTTGGTTTTGTAGCTGTGTAGTGTTGTTTCATGCAAATGTTGAACAATTTATTTCTTTGCTTTCCAATCTTAGTTTTTTCTTTCTTTGTCTTGCCTTATTGGACTGGCTAGTTTCACCAGTACAATTTGAATAGAAGTGACAATAGCAGATATTCTTGTCCTGTACCCGAACTAAAATGGAATTGCTTTTACTATTTCACCATTGATATCCTTTGACTGCCCTTAATCTTTTATTTCCTTTCTTTGTCCACAGGGAAACAAACTGATCCATGGTCCAATACCCAAACTATATGTTACCTGAATACCCATAACATTTCACTGTAATGCCTATTCACTCATTTGATTGACACACATTTAAGTTACTATGATGTTTCAGGAGTTAAGGAATTTTGGTGATAATATAAACAACCTTTTCTTTTTCAACAGAAAGAGACTAACAGAGGGGTTCAGATCTAAATATTCATGGAAAGTAGTGTAGATTGCTAGGACTTCTGTTGTTGTTGTTGTTGTTTATTTATTTTTTTGAGACGGTCTTGATGTGTCATCCAGGCTGGAGTGCAGTGGCACAATCATGGCTTACTGTAGTGTCAACCTCCTTGGCTTAAGCAATCCTCCTGCCACAGCCTCTCAGAGTGTTGGGATTACGGGCATAAGTCACAGTGCCCAGCCAACTTGTGTTTTTAATAGGACTCAATGCTTTTCTTTCTATCTTAAAAAAATTAAGTTCAGAGGTACATGTGCAAGTTTGTTCTATAGATAAACTTGTGTCATGGGAGTGTGTTGTACAGATTATTTTGTCACCCAGGTATTAAGCCTAGTGCCAAAAAGTTTTATTTTTCTGATCCTCTCCTTCCTCTCACTCTCCAACCTCCAGTAGGCCCCAGCGTCTGTTGTTTCCCATTATGTGTCCATGTGTTCTCATCATTTAGCTCACACTTATAAATAAGAATATGAGTTATTTGATTTCCTGTTCCTGCATTAGTTTGCTGAGGATAATGGCCTTCAGCTTTATCCATGTTCCTGCAAAAGACATGATCTTGTTCTTTTCTTATGGCTGCATAGTATTTCATGGTGTATATATACCACATTTTCTTTATCTAGTCTACCATTGATGGGCACTTAAGTTGATTCCATGTCTTTGCTATTGTGAATAGTGCTACAATAAACATACATGTGCATGCATCTTTATGACAGAAACATTTATATTAAAAATGTATATTCCTTTGGGTACATACCCAGTAATGGAATTGCTGGGTCAAATGGTAGTTCTGTTTTTAGGTCTTTGAGGAATTGCCATACTATGTTCCACAATAGTCAAATTAATTTACACTCCCACCATCAGTGTATATACATTCCTTGTTCTTCATAACCTCACCAGCACCTGTTATTTTCTGACTTTTTAGTAATAGCCATTCTGACTGGTGTGAATCATGATAGTATCTCACTATGGTTTTGATTTGCATTTCTCTAATAATCAGTGATGTTGAGCTTTCTTTCATATGTTTGTTGGCTGCATGTATGTCTTCTTTTGAAAAGTGTGTGTTCATATCTTTTGCCCACTTTTTAATGGGGTTGTTTGTAAATTTGTTTAAATTACTTATAGATGCTGGATATAAGATCTTTGTTAGATGCATAGTGTACAAAAATTTTCTCCCATTCTGCAGATCATCTGTTTACTCTGTTGGTAGTTTATTTTGGTGTGCAGAAGTTCTTTGGTTTAATTAGATCTCATTTGTCAAGTTTTGCTTTTGTAGCAATTGTTTTTGGTGTCTTTGTTTAGAAATCTTTGCCCATTCCTATGTCCAGAATGGTATTGCCAAAGTTATCTTTCAGCTTTTTTTATAGTTTTAGGTTTTACATTTAAGCCTTTAGTCTATCTTGAGTTGATTTTTGTATAGGTATAAGGAAGCATTCCAGTTTCAATCTTTTGCATATGGCTAGCTGGTCATCCCAGCACCATTTATTGAATAGGAAGGCCTTTCCCTATTGCTTGTTTTTGTCAGCTGTGTCAAAGATCAGACAGTTGTAGGAGTGTGGCCTTATTTAAGGGCTCTCTAATCTGTTCCATTGGTCTATGTGTCTGTTTTTGTACCAGTACCATGCTGTTTGGTTACTGTAGCCCTGTAGTATAGTTTGAAGTCAGGTAGCATGAGGCTTCCAGCTTTGTTCTTTTTGCTTAGGTTTGCCTTGGCTATTTGAGTTCTTTTTTGGTTTCATATAAATTTTTAAAATAGCTTTTTCTAGTCCCACAAACAGTGTCATTGGTAGTTTGATAAAAATAGAACTGAATCTATAAATCACTTGGGGCAGTTGGCCATTTTAATAATATTGATGCTTTCTATCCATGAACATGGAATGTTTTTCCATTTTTTTGTATCATCTCTGATTTATTTGTGCATTGTTTTGTAGTTCTTATTGTGGAGATCTTTCAACTCCCTGGTTAGCTGTATTCCTAGGTATTTTATTGTTTTTGTGGCAGTTGTGAAGGGGATTGCATTCCTGATACGGTTCTCAGCTTGATGGTTGTTGGTGTCTACAAATGCTAGTGATTTTTGTACATTGATTTTGTATCCTGAGACCGCTCTGAAGTTGTTTATTATCTTAAGGAGCTTTAGAGCTGTGACTATATGGTTTTCTAAATATAGAAATCATGTTTGTAAACACGGATAGTTTGACTTTTCTCTTCTTATTTGGATGCCCTTTATTTCTTTCTCTTGCCTGATTACTCTGTCCAGGACTTCCAATACTATGTTGAATAGAAGTGGTAAGAGAGGGTATCCTTGTCTTGTGCTGGTTTTTAGGAGGAATGCTTCCAGCTTTTGCCCATCCAGTATGATGTTGGCTGTAGGTTTGTCCTATACTGCTCTTATTATTTTGAGGTATGTTCCTTCAATGTCTAGTATTTATTGAAAGTTTTTAACATGAAGGAGTGTTTAATTTTGTCAAAAGCCTTTTCTGAATCTATTGAGATAATAGGGTTTGTGTATTGATTCTGTTTATGTGATGATTCACATGTATTGATTTGTGTATGTTGAACTGACCTTGCATCCCAGGGATAAAGCCTACTTGACCATGGTGGATTAGCTTTTCAATGTGCTGCTGGGTTCAGTTTGTAAATATTTGGTTGAGGATTTTTGCATCAATGATCATCAAGGATTTTGCCCTAAGGTTTTCTTTTTGTTGTTGTTGTTGTGTCTTTCCAAGGTTTTGGTGTCAAAATGATTCCGGCCTCATAGAATCAGTTACGGAGGTGTCCCTCCTCCTCAATTTTTTGGAATTGTTTCAGTAGGAGTGGTACCAGCTTTTCTTTTTACATCTGGAAGAATAGACTGTGGCTCCTTATAGTCCTGGGCTTCTTTTGGTTGGTAGGCTATTTATTACTGATTCAATTTTGAAGCTTGTTGTTAGTCTGCTCAGGCATTCAGTTTCTTCCAGGTTCAGCCTTGAGAAGAGTGTATGTGTCCAGTAATTTATCCATTTCTTCTAGATTTTCTAGTTTGTTTTTATAATATTCTCTGATGGTTATTTGTATTTCTGTGGGGTCAGTGGTAATATCTCCTTTGTCATTTCTAACAGTGTTTATTTGGATTTTTTTCTCTTTTCTTCTTTATTAATCTAGCTAGTGGTATATATTATTAATTTTCTCAAAAAACGAACTCTTAGATTCATTGATCTTTTGTATGGTTTTCCGTGTCTCAATCTCCTTTATTTCTGCTCTGATTTTGCTTATTTCTTGTCTTTCACTAGCTTTGGGGTTGGTTTGCTCTTGCTTCTCTATTCATTTTAGCTGTGATGTTAGGTTGTTAAATTGAGATCTTTCTAACTTTCTTTGTGTGAGCATTTAGTGCTATAAATTTCCATCTTAACATTGTCTTGGCTGTGTCACAGAGATTATGATATGTTGTGTCTTTGGTTTCATTAGTTTCAAAGAACTTCTTTATTTTCTCCCTTAATTTCAATATTTACCCAAAAGTCATGCAGGAGAAGGTTATTCAATTTCCGTGTGCTTGTTTGGTTTTGAGCAATTTTGTTAGTCTTTATTTATAATTTTATTGCACTGTGGTTTGAGAGAGTGATTGTTATGATTTCAGTTCTTTTGCATTTGCTGAGGACTGTTTTATGTCTGATTGTGTGGTGGATTTTAGAGTATGTGCCATGAGGCAATGAGAAGAATGCATACTCTTTTGTTTTTATGTGGAGAGTTTTGTAAAGGTCTATCAAGTCCATTTGGTCCATTGTGCAGTTTGGGTCCTGAATATCTTTGTTAGTTTTCTGCCTTGTTCATCTGTCTCATACTGTCAGTGCAGTGTTAAAGTCTCTCACTGTTATTAGGTGGAGTCTATGTCTCTTTGTAGGTCTCTACGTGTTGGATGCATATATACTTAGGATAGTTAGGTCTTCTTGTTGAATGGAACCCTTTACCATTATGTAAGACCCTTCTTTGTCTTTTTTGATATTTGCTGCTTTGAAATCTGTTTTATCTGAAATTAGGATTGTAATCCCTGACTTTTTTTGCTTTTTTATTTGCTTGATAGATTTTCCTGCATCCCTTTATTTTGAGCCTACGAATGCCATTACATGTGAGATGGGTCTCTTAAAGACACCATACCATTGGGTCTTGGTTCATTATTCAGCTTGCCACTCTATACCTTTTAATTGGGGGCATTTCATCCAGTTACATTCAAGATTAATATTGATATGTGTGGATCTGATTCTGTCATCATGATGTTAGCTGGTTATTTTGCAGACGTTTGTGTTATTGCTTTATGGTGTCACTGGCCTGTGTACTTCATTGTGTTTTTGTAGTGGCTGGTAATGATATTCCTTTATGTATTTAGTGCTTCCTCCAGGAGCTCTTGTAAGGCAGGTCTGGTGGTAACAAATTTCTTCATCATTTGCTTGTCTGAAAATGATCTTTCTCCTTTGCTTATAAAGCTTAGTTTGGCCAGATATGAAATTTTTGGTTGTAATTTCTTTTCCTTAAGAGTACTGAATATCAGACTCCAACCTCTTTCAGCTTGTAGGGTTTCTTCTGAAAGGTGCACTGTTGGCCTGATGGGCTTCCTTTTGTGGGTGACCTGACATTTCTAGCTGCCTTTAACATTTTTTTCTTTCATTTCAACTTTGGAGAATTGATGATTATGTGTCTTGGGGATAATCTTCTTGTGAAGTATCTTACTGGAGTTCTCTGTGTTTCCTGAATTTGAATGTTGGCCTCTCTAGCTAGGTTGGAGTAGTTCTCATGGATGATATCCTGAAATACATTTTCCAAGTTGCTTTCATTCTCCTTATCTCTTTCAGGGACACCAATGAGCCATAGATTTGATCTCTTTACATAATTCCATATTTCTCAGAGGTCTTGTTTATTCCTTTTCATTATTTTTTCTCTATTCTTGTTTGTCTTATTTCAGAAAGCCTGTCTTTAAACTCTGAGATTTTCTCCTTAACTTGGTCTAGTCTGCTATTAATACTTGTGACTGCATTATGACATTCTTGTAGAGTGTTTTTCACCTCTATCAAATTGATCATATATTTTTCTATACTGGCTATTTTGTCTGTCACCTCCTGTATCATTTTAGTTTGATTCTTACCTTCTTTGAATTGGGTTTCAATGTACTCCTTCATCTCAATGATCTTCATTACTATCCATATTCTGAATTCTATTTCTGACATTTCAACCATCTCAACCTGGTTCAGAAACCTTGCTGGAGAGATAGTGTGCTCATCTGGAGGAAAGAAGGCGCTCTGGCTTTTTGAGTTGTCAGAGTTCTTGCACTAGTTCTTTCTCATCTTGCTGGGCTGGTGTTCCTCAATCTTTGACGTTGCTGTCCTTTGGGTGTTTTTCTTTTTTTTTTTTTTCTTTTATCCTATTTGATGACCTTGAGGGTTTGATTGTGGTATAAGATAGGTTCAGTCAACTGGTTTTGTTTCTGGACGATTTTAGGGAGCCAAAACTCAGCTCCCAACTCCTAGACTACATGCTGTAACTCTAGGGGACTTGCATCAGGACCAACTTCGTTCTCTGGCTCCTTGAGATTAAGAACCAACTGGTGCTGGTGGGGCTGAGGTGTTCCCTGACCACTGATTACTACACTTTGATAGGTGGTGTCAGCCAAAATCTTTCCTAGGGCAGTGGCAGTAGGACCTATCCTTGTTCACATGTGCCAACAGCGGCAACATCATGGTGGGGTGCATACTCATTGGCTGCAGCCGGGTATTAGCAGGTGTCGGACGCCTGCCTCCACCCATTCACAGCAGCAGTGGAAGAAGCACAGCTTGGGGAGGGGGCCCATTGGCAACTGTGCACACAGTCGCACTGGTGGTGGTATTAGCATGGGGTCAAGATGCTGGCAGGCTCAGGTCTGTGTGTGCCCTGTGGCTGCTCAGGGTGGGGGAGGGTCCATTATTCTCTGTACCTAGTTTCACTCTGGCCACAGAGTTGGCACAGGGGTGAGGCACTGGCAAGGGCAATGCTGACGGGCTCTGTGCCCCCCAAGGCTCCAACTACAATGATGGTATCACAGGGGAGGGGAGGCAAAGTACACTCCCTTGGACAGCAAAGGCAGGGCAGGGTGCACATGCACACACACACTGGAAGAGCAAGGAAGGCAAGATCTCCTATGCACACATGCACTGGCAAATCAATGTCAGGGGTGGCTGTGGGCTCAGAAGAAACAGCAGTTCGGGGAGACAGCAGGCTGGCTGGTGTGTGGTCATGGGGGCTGCCCTCCTGGAGCTCTCTACTGGTCAGGCATGGTCCACAAGTACAGGAGCTCTGATGCAGGCCCCCAGGACACCCGGGGCTGCTTTAAGCAGGTATGGCCAGGTTGGGGCTCCTGGAAAGGCAGGAAGACCAAGGGTGCTCAAGTTAGACCAGTTGTGTCAGAGGGCCAGTTTTCCCTGCAGAGTTCAGGTCTGAGTTTCTCTAGGGTTAAAGTCTCCTATGGGAGAAAGTAAAACCTGGGGGGATGGGCATCCCTATTCATGCTTTGCTACAGACCCTCCTGCTCCAAACCCTATGGGCTCGCTTTGGCTGGTGTGCTGCCCCTACCACTTCTCTAAGCAATTCTCCCTGACAACTCAAGGGTCCATGGTGGTCAACTGGTCTCCTCCTGCTGGGATTCCAGAGTCCCATGGTGAGAGTAGTTTGCTCTTTCCCAGTTAAACTTAACCATTTCCCTGGATTCCCTGGGGGCCAGGAATGAGTCAAAGTGCATGGCAGCAATGTGCAGGGTTCCCTGGTTCTTCCCCCTTCAGCCCAGCTTCTGTGTCTTCCCTCTGTCCACTCTCAGTGCCTTCCCTCTGAAGATCTGTTAGGAGTTTGCCAGTCATCCTGGTCCCTCTGTGGTAGCTCTTTCACCTGGGTGCCTCTAGTTAGCCATCTTATCCAAATCCCAATACCTTTATTTCAAAGAGAAACAGTCAAGTAGATTCAGGGAAAGAGCGCTAGGTTGTAGGTAGTAGCAGCAAGTGAGTATCTAGCCTCCTGTTTTGTGCCCTGGGTGAACATGAAAGTAAACCTACTAAAGAAAAACTTTCATAAACTTGTGTTTCTTCCTAAGATACACCTTAATTGTTTGAAAACACAATTTTGTGCCATTCAAACATTCTCTAATCCTCAAAACTCGGAAGTACCTTTCTCAGGTTCTTAAAGGAATAAAAAACAAATTGAGTTAGGAAGCCTTATAGTAGCCAGCTTCCAAGAGGAACAATGAGTTTCATTGGTTCAATGAATCCAGTGAATCTCACTTCTTGGTATTCATACCTTTGTTTACTCCTCTTTCATATTAAGAAGAGTTGCAGGGTGCCCAAGATGGACAAATAGGAACAGCTCCAGCCTCAGCTCCCACTGTGAGCGACACAGAAGATGAGTGATTTCTGCATTTTCAACTGAGCTGCAGACCAACACCTCACACCTCACATGGCTGGGTACACCCCTGAGATGAAACTTCCAGAGCAAGAATCAGACAGCAACACTTGCTGTGCAGCAATATTCTATATTCTGCAGCCTCCGCTGCTGATACCCAGGCAAACAGGGTCTGAAGTGGACCTTAAGCAAACTCCAACAGACCTGCAGCTGAGGGTCCTGACTGTTAGAAGGAAAACTAACAAACAGGGAGGACACCCACACCAAAACCCCATCAGAACATCACCATCATCAAAGACCAAAGGCAGATAAAACCACAAAGATGGGGGAAAAGCAGTGCAGAAACGCTGGAAATTCAAAACGTCAGAGCTCATCTCCCCCTCCAAAGGAACGCAGCTCATCGCCAGCAACAGAACAAAGCTGGACGGAGAATGACTTTGACGAGTTGAGAGAAGAAGGCTTCAGTCAATTAAACCTCCCAGAGTTAAAGGAGGAGCTATGTACCCAGTGCAAAGAAACTAAAAACCTTGAAAAAAGAATGGAAGAATGGATAACTAGAATAATCAATGCAGAGAAGTCCATAAACGAACTGACAGAGATGAAAACCATGACACGAGAACTACGTGACAAATGCACAAGCTTCACTAACCAACTTGATCAACTGGAAGAAAGAGTATCAGTGATTGAAGATCAAATGAATGAAATGAAGCGAGAAGAGAAGTTTAGAGAAAAAAGAGTAAAAAGTAATGAATAATAAACAAAGTCTCCAAGAAATATGGGATTACGTGAAAGGACCAAATCTACGTCTGATTGGTGTGCCTGAAAGTGACGGGGAAAATGGAACCAAGTTGGAAAACACCTGTAGGATATCATCCAGGAGAACTTCCCCAACCTAGCAAGGCAGGCCAACATTCAAATCCAGGAAATACAGAGAATGCCACAAAGATACCCCACGAGAAGAGCAACTCCAAGACACATAATTGTCAGATTCACCAAAGTTGAAATGAAGGAAAAAATGTTAAGGGCAGCCAGAGAGAAAGGTCGGGTTACCCACAAAGGGAAGCCCATCAGACTAACAGCAGATCTCTCAGCAGAAACTCTCCAAGCCAGAAGAGAGTGGGAGCCAATATTCAACATTCTTAAAGAAAAGAATTTTAAACCCAGAATTTCATATCCAGCCAAACTAAGTTTCATAAGTGAAGGAGAAATAAAATATTTTACAGACAAGCAAATGCTTAGAGATTTTGTCACCACCAGGCCTGCCCTACAAGAGATCCTGAAGGAAGCACTAAACATGGAAAGGAACAACGAGTACCAGCCATTGCAAAAACATGCCAAAATGTAAAGACCATCAATGCTAGGAAGAAACTGCATCAACTAATGAGCAAAATAACCAGCTAATATCATAATGACAGGATCAAGTTCACAAATAACAATATTAACCTTAAATGTAAAGGGACTACATGGTCCAATTAAAAGACACAGACTGGCAAATTGGATAAAGAGTCAAGACCCATCAGTTTGCTGTATGCAGGAGACCCATCTCACATGTAGAGACATACATAGGCTCAAAATAAAGGGATGGAGGAAGATCTATCAAGCAAATGGAAAACAAAAAAAAAGGTAGGGGTTGCAATCCTTGTCTCTGATAAAACAGACTTTAAACCATCAAAGATCAAAAGAGACAAAGAAGGCCATTACATAATGGTAAAGGGATCAATTCAACAGGAAGAGCTAACTCTCCTAAATATATATGCACCCAATACAGGAGCACCCAGATTCACAAAGCAAGTCCATAGAGACTTACAAAGAGACTTAGACTCCCATACAATAATAATGAGAGACTTCAACAACCCACTGTCAACATTAGACAGATCAACGAGACAGAAAGTTAACAAGGATATCCAGGAATTGAACTCAACTCTGCACCAAACGGACCTAATAGACATCTACAGAACTCTCCACCCCAGATGAACAGAATATACATTCTTCTCAGCACCACATCACACTTATTCCAAAATTGATCACATAGTTGGAAGTAAAGCACTCCTCAGCAAATGTAAAAGAACAGAAATTATAACAAACTGTCTCTCAGACCACAGTGCAATCAAACTGGAACTCAGGACTAAGAAACTCAATCCGCTCAACTACATGGAAACTGAACAACCTGCTCCTGAATGACTACTGGGTACATAATGAAATGAAGGCAGAAATAAAGATGTTCTTTGAAACCAATGAGAACAAAGATACAATGTACCAGAATCTCTGGGACACATTTAAAGCAGTATGTAGAGGGAAATTTATAGCACTAAGTGCCCACAAGAGAAAGCAGGAAAGATCTAAAATTGACACCCTAATATCACAATTAAAAGAACTAGAGAAGCAAGAGCAAACACATTCAAAAGCTAGCAGAAGGCAAGAAATAACGAAGATAAGAGCAGAACTGAAGGAGATAGAGACACAAAAAACCCTCCAAAAAATCAATGAATCCAGGAGCTGCTTTTTTGAAAAGATCAACAAAGTTGATAGACCACTAGCAAGACTAATAAAGAAGAAAAGAGAGAAGAATCAAATAGACGCAATAAAAAAAGGTAAAGGGGATATCACCACCGACCCCAGAGAAATACAAACTACCACCAGAGAATACTATAAACACCTCTATGCAGATAAACTAGAAAACCTAGAACAAATGGATAATTTCCTGGACACTCACACTCTCTCAAGACTAAACCAGGAAGAAGTTGAATCCCTGAATAGATCAATAGCAGGCTCTGAAATTGAGGCAATAATTAATAGCCTACCAACCAAAAAAAGTCCAGGACCAGACGGATTCACAGCTGAATTCCACCAGACATACAAGGAGGAGTTGGTACCATTCCTTCTGAAACTATTCCAATCAATAGAAAAAGAGGGAGTCCTCTCTAACTCATTTTATGGGGCCAACATCATCCTGATACCAAAGTCTGGCAGAGACACAACAAAAAAAGAGAATTTTAGACCAATACACCTGATGAACATTGATGCAAAAATCCTCAATAAAATACTGGCAAACCAAATCCAGCAACACATCAAAAAGCTTATCCACCATAATCAAGTGGGCTTCATCCCTGGGACGCAAGGCTGGTGCAACATATGCAAATCAATAATCATAATCCAGCATATAAACAGAACCAAAGACAAAAACCACATCATTATCTCAATAGATGCAGAAAAGGCCTTTGACAAAATTCAACAGCCCTTCATGCTAAAAACTCTCAATAAATTCGGTACTGATGGAACGTATCTCAAAATAGTAAGTTCTATTTGTGACAAACCCACAGCCAATATCATACTGAATGGGCAAAAACTGGAAGCATTCCCTTTGAAAACTGGCACAAGACAAGGATGCCCTTTCTCACCACTCCTATTCAACATAGTGTTGGAAGTTCTGGCTAGGGCAATCAGGCAAGAGAAAGAAATCAAGGGTATTCAGTTAGGAAAAGAAGAAGTCAAATTGTCCCTGTTTGCAGATGACATGATTGTATATTTAGAAAACCCCATTGTCTCAGCCCAAAATCTCCTTAAGCTGATAAGAAACTTCAGCAAAGTCTCAGGATACAAAATTAATGTGCAAAAATCACAAGCATTCTTATATACCAGTAACAGACAAACAGGGAGCCAAATCATGAATGAATTCCCCTTCACAGTGGATTCAAAGAGAATAAAATACCTAGGAATCCAACTTACAAGGGATGTAAAGGACCTCTTCAAGGAGAACTACAAACCACTGCTCAGTGAAATAAAAGAGGACACAAACAAATGGAAGAACATTCCATGCTCATGGATAGGAAGAATCAATATCGTGAAAATGGTCATACTGCCCAAAGTAATTTATAGACTCAATGCCATCCCCATCAAGCTACCAATGACTTTTTTAACAGAATTGGAAAAAATTGCTCTAAAGTGCATATGGAACCAAAAAAGACCCTGCATTGCCAAGACAATCCTAAGCCAAAAGAACAAAGCTGGAGGCATCACACTACCTGACTTCAAACTATACTACAAGGCTACACTAACCAAAACAGCATGATACTGGTACCAAAACAGAGATATAGACCAATGGAACAGAACAGAGCCCTCAGAAATAATACCACACATCTACAGCCATCTGATCTTTGACAAACCTGAGAAAAACAAGAAATTGGGAAAGGATTCCCTATTTAATAAATGATGCTGGGAAAATTGGCTAGCCATAAGTAGAAAGCAGAAACTGGATCCTTTTCTTACTCCTTATACAAAAATTAATTCAAGATGGATTAGAGACTTAAATGTTAGACCTAAAACCATAAAAACCCTAGAAGAAATCCTAGGTAATACCATTCAGGACATAGGCATGGGCAAGGACTTCATGTCTAAAACACCAAAAACAATGGCAACAAAAGCCAAAACTGACAAATGGGATCTAATTAAACTAAAAAGCTTCTGCACAGCAAAAGAAACTACCATCAGAGTGAACAGGCAACCTACAGAATGGGAGAAAATTTTTGCAGTCTACTCTGACAAAGGGCTAATATCCAGAACCTACAAAGAACTCAAACAAATTTACAAGAAAAAAACAAACAACCTCATCAAAAAGTGGGCAAAGGATATGAACAGACATTTCTCAAAAGAAGACATTCATACAGCCAACAGACAAATGAAAAAATGCTCATCATCACTCGCCATCAGATAAATGCAAATCAAAACCACTATGAGATACAATCTCACACCAGTTAGAATGACAATCATTAAAAAATCAGGAAACAACAGGTGCTGTAGAGGATATGGAGAAATAGGAACACTTTTACACTGTTGGTGGGATTGTAAACTAGTTCAACCATTGTGGAAAACAGTGTGGCGATTCCTCGAGGATCTAGAACTAGAAATACCATTTGACCCAGCCATCCCATTACTGGGTATATACCCAAAGGATTATAAGTCATGCTGCTATAAAGACACAAACAGATGTATGTTTATTGTGGAACTATTCACAATAGCAAAGATTTGGAATCAACCCAAATGTCCATCAGTGACAGACTGGATTAAGAAAATGTGGCACATATACACCATGGAATACTATGCAGCCATAAAAAGGATGAGTTTGTGTCCTTTGTAGGGACATGGATGCAGCTGGAAACCATCATTCTCAGCAAACTATCGCAAGAACAGAAAACCAAACACCGCATGTTCTCACTCATAGGTGGGAATTGAACAATGAGATCACTTGGACACAGGAAGAGGAACATCACAGACATTGTCCTATTATGGGGAGGGGGTGGGGGGAGGGATAGCATTAGGAGATATACCTAATGTATATGACGAGTTAATGGGTTCAGCACACTAACATGGCACATGTATACATATATAACAAACCTGCACATTGTGCACATGTACCCTAGAACTTAAAGTATGATATAAAAAAAAAAAGAAGAGTTGACTTGTATAACAAATAAGATACTGCAGAAATAAAGATACATTACTTGTGACTTCCGAGTTGGGTTATAAAAGACATTGGCTTCTACCTTACTCTGTCTTACAACACTTGCTCTAAGTGAAGCCAGACACTGCAAGATGAGGCTGCTCAAGTAGCTGTATAGGAAAGTTCATGTACTAAGGAACTGAGGCCTCCTGCCCATAGCCAGTATTAACCTGCCAGCCACATGAGTGAACTATGCAAGTAGTGAGTCCTCCAGTTCCCATCAAGCCGTCAGATAATGCAGCTCCAGTTGACATCTTGACTGTGACATCATGAGACTCTGAACCAGAACCACTCAGATAAGCTGCTCTCAGATTGCTGCCCCACAAAAAGTGAATGACTAATAAGTGTATCTTGTTTTAAACTGCTCAGTTTTAGAATAATTTGATATGCAGCAATAAATAACTCTCACCTTCGAATAGTCACTACTGAATTTGATGTGAAAAGCATTACAGAACATTAGTGTTTATTCCAGGAAAAATAATTTGGGAAGTAACAACAAGTTTCCTTTTTAAAATAATCCAACAAGAGGCAATTATTTATGATCTTGGAATATAAAGGACAATGGTAGTGACACCAAGGCAATAACAGAAGTGAAAAGAAGCATCCACAGACTGAGGCTTCCAGGAGGGAGTGAGGAAAATATAATTAAAAATATAATTAAAGAAAATCAGAAATTTATATTGGTCTTCAAAGAAAGAGGGTCAATTCCCATTACTCTGTCATAGAAAGAAAAAGGTTTGAAGAAAGTGGAGGGGAACTCAGCATTAAATAAAATAATCTTTACCATTTCAGGAATTTCCAATAATATTTGATTTTAACTGTCTTACAATGACAGCATACATGAGCCATAGTAAATAATACAATATGAACAGACACATTATTTTGCCCAGAAAAATAAGCAACATACATGTCACCTGGAAGATATTTATCATTTGATAAGCCATTTGATTACAAATAAGGACATATATTTTGGCAGAGATTATTATGTGATGATTTGGTTTGCCCAGAGCCAATAAAGCCATTTTCTACTCAGAGGCCAACTCTAAAATAAGTTTAGTTTTATCAAGTTAACCTAGCAATGTTAAAGCAGATCATAAGATATTCAAAAGCAGTTGATATAATATATTTTTAATTCCCTGGAAACTTCCTCCCACTCAAAAGGTCGCATGTCACCGAGGAACTATTCTATTGCACTGGAGGTATTCCAGAAACTTATATCCTAGTTTACATACCAAAGAACCCAGACAAATGTATTTCATCAGCACAGGGCTAATTATTGGTTAAACTGAAACTAACACTTTATATCACTCAATGCAGGGCAATTTAATACTTAAAACGCAAAGCTATAGAAACAAAAGTTCACTCCCCTGATTACAAAAAAACATGTACTTTGCCCTAGAAAGATACTTATAAAGTCACAGGTTAAAGATGAAAAAGCATAATCTTACCATAAAAATCAACTAAAATAGATTTCTTTGTGGAAAATTTTGACAACAGCATTTTAAAACCAGCAACTCCTCTAAAGCTATTCAGTAACAACAATTTTGGTCACATATAAATACCCCTCAGAATGACAAAAATGAAGAAAACAGACTTTTCTCACCTGCTAGGGCAAATGTTGCAATAGGCTTACCTGATATTTCTATGGTCAATGGGAAAATACAAAACCAGTCTCAATAAATGACATTTCTGTTTTGGACTAAGGGTTCGAGAGATGTGGCCAATGTAATTCAGTATTTGTGTTGGGTTTTCAGAATTCTATTTAGTACTTTGTCCTCCGTTTGTGTTCTTGCAGTCATTAGCTGCTGCAATGATTAAAGGCTGAGTTTACCTGTAACAGAGTTCATATCTCATAAACAGCTTTATTTGAAGACTTGTTCACTTTCAATTAGTTTCTTGTGATTATTCAAGTAGACACTGATTTACAGAGAAAACCAATTTGATGAAGGGACATTGCATAGCATACCACTTAAGGGAATTGGGAGAAGTGTGAGCCTAGAGCAGTGGCTCTAACTTTACTGTGTATCAGAACTATAGGTGAGCTTGTTAAAATACAGATGCTAAGACCTTCCCAGGCTTATTACATCAGGCTCACTCCTGGGAGGTATCCTGGCATATGTATTTTTTAATGAACTCCCATATAATTTGAAAATGCAACAAGGTTTGAGAACAAGTAGCTAGTGTGAAGAGAAGGGGTCAGAGCCCATTGGTCAGGGTACCTCACTTCGCATATTTATGTCCCAGGATAGGGCTTCTCTGCTCGCTGGGTACCAAGCATTTGATGTCACAGGAGGTCTAAACAGTCTTCCTTGTTCAATTCTAGAACCAAACTAGTCCTCTCAGAAAGGAATGAAAATCAATCCCCACAGAGCAGAACCTCTTACCCTTGACTTACGTTTAGCATCTTTCAAAGAGGGAATAAAACTGTTAACGACAGTAATCAGATTTCATAAAATTTAAAACTGATCTATTCCAGCAGTAAGACTTCTGACCTTCCAAAAATATAGTTAAATCCTCCAGATGGCAAATTTCTCTTACTAGATTCTATAGTGGAACAAGCAGTAATAGACATTGTACAACATGGAAGGAACAATTTCCTCAACTAGTCCTTCAAATTACCTCTTCCTCACAGTCATTTTGTGATTTCAGTTGGATGAGCTGCCATCTTCTAGATTGTGGTTTGAAGGAGGCTTAAGACAGACTATTTTGTAAAACACGAGAAATCAATGAATTCTCTACACCCCTCCTCTTGACCTCCCTTCTCTCTTTCCTTCTTCTCTCTCTCCCTAACTTTTTGTCTCATTCTAACTTTGACTTTCTCTCATTCACTGACTGTAACTTTGCTGTCTAGTGATTGACTGGACACTGAAAAGAGAGTAACTCCAGTCTCACATTTGGAAACACGTAGGACTTGGTTGAAGGAAACAACTAAAACCCATGCAGTAAGGCCTCCACCGTCCTCTGACAGTGTTGGGATTGTAGCATCAAGATGCTTCTGATGATGGTACAAGCCACAGCAGGGGAATGATTGCTGATCTGAGCACTGACACTAGTTTAGCTCTCTGCAAATGTAGTAGCTGTAAATGTTTATTTTTATTTTCATTTTTATTTTTTAGTGTTTTCTTATTATGATTGTATGAAAAGCACAGCTCCCATCCAGCTGCTTCATAATATCCTGGATCATAGATGAAATAACAAAGCTCTGCTGGAATGAGCACAGGAGCTTTTACAGTGTGAGGCCTTTGAGTGTATGCATTACTGTTTCTGAGCAAGTATTGCCACTAGAGGTTTACAAGGTATGAAGACAGCATCAAAAAGGTATCTCTAGATATTTGCAAGTGCCCTGGCATGCAAATTAGATTTTGTTATTTGTCTCAGGAGTTCTGCGCAGGTTACCTGTTGTCTCAAACAAACAAACATGAGGCATATTTGCATTTTCCAAATTAAAACTCAGTCAATAATAGCTTTTGCCAGGCACTGGCACAAGAGGGCTAGTCAGATATCAAATCTAGGGGGCAGCCATGCCAGGTTGGTAATAGGAACGTGAAACCAGGAGTTAGGTTGTTTCCAAGGCCCTGGAGGAGAGGTAAAAATGTGTGGCATCAGGGGAGGGAAGAATAAAGAATAAGGAGCAGGGTCAGTATCAGCTTTCCTCAGAGAGCAGTAGAAGTCCGGATGCTGGGTCAGAGATTAGAGGAAAGAGTCAGGTGGGAAAGAGAAGACAAATTTTACTGAATGATTAGCTTGTTGCCTCTACTAGCTTTCCCTTGGCCAGCTGTGAATCATGATGCTTTGGTTCTGTCTGACATCTAAAAGGCACCATATGAGTCTCTGTCATAGCTTTAACATGTCAACAGAGACATGGAGATTAAAACATAGAGTGTGGATTCAGACCAGTTACCATCTTTTAAATTTTACTTTCTAAACTGGCTGTTCCCTTCAGATATAAGCAGAAGGATTAATTCAAGCTACACAAAGTTCTTAGAAAGGTAGATGCTAGATAATATTCTACTTTGCCTTAGCCATTATAGAAACCAGTTTTATATAAAAATACCATTGTATGGTTGAAAGGTTTTATTTTTTATTTTTCTAATGTGAACAGTAAAAAAAAATAAGGTGGGAAGTAGGAGTTCACTGGAGTAGGAGTTAGAAGACTGGGATTCTAATCCTGGCACAAACACAGTGTTGTGGGAAGTCAGGGACCCCAAATGGAGGGACCGGCTGAAGCCACAGCAGAAGAACATAAATTGTGAAGATTTCATGGACATTTATTAGTTCCCCAAATTAATACTTTTATAATTTCTTATGCTTGTATTTACTGCAATCTCTGAACATAAATTGTGAAGATTTCATGGACACTTATCACTTCCCCAATCAATACCCTAGTGATTTCCTATACCTGTCTTTACTTTAATCTCTTAATCCCATCATCTTCTTCTTAAGCTGAGGAGGATGAATGTCGCCTCAGGACCCTGTGATGATTGTGTCAGCTGCACAAACTGTTTGTAGAGCATGTGTGTTTGAACAATATGAAATCTGGGCATCTTGAAAAAAGAACAGGATAACAGCAATGTCAGGGAACACCAGAGATAAGACTTCTGGCTGCTGGTGAGCCGGATGGAACAGAGCCGTATTTCTCCTCTTTCAAAAGCAAATAGGAGAAATATCACTGAATCCTTTTTCTCAGCAAGGAACATCCCTGAGAAAGAGAATGCGCCCTGAGGGTAGGTTTATAGACGGCCCCCTCAAGGCATGCTGTCTTTTATTGTTGAAGTCGAAGGGATTAAATAAGCCCCGTCTCCTGTAGCGCTCCCAGGCTTATTAGGATGAGGAAAATTCTTTGGTCAGACAGCTAGCTTGTCTGCTCTCAAACCCTGTTTCCGGATATGATGTTATCAATGACAATGCATGCCCAAAACTTCATTAGCAATTTTAATTTCGCCCCATCTGGTGGTCCTGTGATCTCGCCCTGCCTCCACTTGCTTTGTGATATTTTATTACCTTGTGAAGTATGTGATTTCTGTGACCCACACTCTATTCATACACTCCCTCCCCTTTTGAAAATCACTAATAAAAACTTGCTGGTTTTAGGGCTCGGGGAACATCACGGATCCTGCCGACATGTGATGTCTCCCCTGGACACCCAGCTTTAAATTTCTCTCTCATGCTCTTTCCCTTTATTTCTCAAACCAGCCCAGACACCTAGGAAATAGAAAAGAATCCAAGTAACCATTGGGAGCAGGTTTTCCCGATACACAGGTGTAAACTTAGGCAAATATTTAACCTTTTTAGACCGCAATTTCTTCATTACTAAAAGAAGCACATAATTTTTTCATTTATGTGATAATGCATGTAAATAGCTTTGCATTTTTTCCAAAGTCAATAAAATAGCCTACTTAATTTTAAGTTATTATGATTGTAAAGAGGCTGGGGCTGATTTTTGTATCATCATTTTATAAATAAAGAACCCTAAGTTACCATTTAGATAGATGATTGTAAGACATTGCTGCCCTACCTTCTGGTAGGAAAATAAAAATCATGTCAAGTGGATGTCTCCTAATTGTCTCCCCAGCATCCATTTCTCCTTGTCCTTTCACAACATGGTTCTGAATTTCCCAGCTGAATGGGTTTAAGTGAAATGAATGCCTCCATTAATTTTTATAATTGGCTTAGGTTTATCAGAGGTCTGAAGACTGGTTTTCGGAGAAAGGATTTGGTAACCACATCAAGGCTGATCGGAGTGAATCTCAGATATTCTCTGGATGTCAAAGGTAGATTCTTTGTGCTAGGATTAATACTATAAGGATAAGAGGCTTGTTGCAGCCACAGCCACAGAGAGAGAGAGCCAGGAGCTACTTGCAATCACCCAAGAGGAAACAGAACCTATATGTGGATCCTGGTGATATAATTTAAGTCCATGATAAAATACGCACTCCTACCCTCCCAATTTCCCCTTATATCCCTGGATATTCTAATATAATAAGCCTGTGATCTGGGACCCCAAGGCACTTTTAAGCACTCCTGCCCTGCCCACCCCCAGCCTCCATGATCCTCACTTGCACTGGTTTTGAGCATCTCTGGTCCTGTAGGTTATTCAGGGAGAGAACCAAGAGCGCTATTGTGGAGATAATCTCATAATGAAAGATTCCTTCTGAACATGCACTTCTACTAACCACATTTATCCATGTCTTTATTTAGAAATTTTTCTTTTGGTACAGTACACTTATATACTATTTACAATTCATTTGTTGACTGATTTCATTATTTTTGTAGTATTATTTAAATACCTATTTAGTGCTAAGCGTGACCATGAGTAGTGGCAGGATGGTATAAAGGAAGAGGGAATGGGCATGTTCTCTATTAAATTCTGACAGGTAGAGCTATGTAACTTATCTCACAGAGCAGGCATTTTATCAGGGCTAGGTGGGACTGGTTATAAATCCCATTTACCACACAAAATATGATGGATGTAAATATAGTAGGTAAACTTCTCTTGATGTCTTTATGAAGTATATGAGGCTATCTATGTTGAAAGAGAAAGAGATTGATTCCAATTGAGGGAGTGGTCTGGGAAGGCTTCCCAGAGGAAGAGGGACTTGCACTTGACCTTGACAAATAGTTACAATTTGGATATGGAGAGAAAGCCATAAAAAAGGCAAAGCAGTAGAAAAGCATGTCTGGGGCACAATGAATAGACTGGCTAAACTGTTTCAGCTGAAGGTGTAAATCTAGGAATAGCAATGTTTGTCTTCTTAACACGGAATGCTGATACACAATTCCACACTTGTTCTTTCATGAAAATGAAGTCTGTAAAAAATTTTTTATAAGCCATTTACACCTCATCTGTTCACATGGGCAACAGGCTTCGATCTGAATGTAACATGGGTATAATGTAATAGTGTTGGTCCCTGTTAAGTTTGTTGAAAAGGTGCTCTACCTGGCATGTAGTCAGCCCATTTCGGCCAGCTCTTAAATCAGTACATAAATAAGGAAATCAAGTGACCCAAGGGGACAGAAAGCTTTGCCATGATGTATATCTAAAGGTTCACCTTAAAGAAGTACAGAAAAAAAAAAGTGTTGAAAACTTAGGAGGGTTTAAGGAGTGCAAAGTGCTTGCTTTTTAGCATGCTGTTCTTGGACCCAGGCCATTTTCACAGTATCCAATGGTGTTTTATGTTTTCCCTAATTTATTGGTGATTTTATTTCATGACCCTTAATCCAGGAAATGCCACATAAGAAACACACTGAGGAAACTTTCCTATCATAAATTTTAAATACACAAAAATATGGTCATCTCTGGGCACCGAAGTGCCTTGGAAAGCTTGTTCCAGTGCAGGTCATGGAGCATCATTAAACCTTGAGAAGGCATAGGAGAGAACATTTTCCTTCAACTGTACTGATTACAACAATTAGAACAAGGTTTGATTAGAACACATTAGAATACATTTGCCATTAATATAATGTGCCTCAGCAATTCCTTAGCTGTATTAGAAGCAAATGCCAGTTCCATAGGACCACATGGGATGTCTCAGGTTTCTTCTTCAGATGGACTTTTTGGTTAGCACACGAAAGTCAAATTGCCTCTGGTGTCTTTGACACTTGGCACTGTTTCAACCTGCTCCGTTTCTATCTTTGGACACCCTGACTAAGGTTTGTTTCTACCTAGAGGTTCCTTTTAGGTGGGTGCCTCTTGGTTTCTTACTGAATGCAGGCCTAGCCATGATTCACCTTCCCTCTTAACTCTTTGGCTTTCATTTTGAACCTGTAGATTCCAGGTTACGTGCTTTTGGTCCCAGCATGGCTCACCTGGTGAGCTGGGGCTCTTGGCTGCCCCTTTGTATAAAACTCTCTACTGAGCTGAGTGTGGTGGCTCATGCCTGTAAACCCAGCACTTCGGGAAGCCAACGCAGGCAGATCACTTGAGTTCAGGAGTTCAAGACCAGCCTGGGCAACATGGTAAAATCGCATCTCTACAAAAAAATATAAAGATTAGCTGAGTGTAGTGGCATGCATCTGTGGTCCCAGCTACTTGGGAGGCTGAGGTGGGATGATCGCTTGAGCCTGGAAGGCAGAGGTTGCAGTGAGCTGAAATAGTGCCACTGCACTCCAGCCTGGGTAACAGAGCAAGACCCTGTCTCAAAAACAAAAACAGTCCTTTCTGCTTCCTGCTACATTCTTCCAAGTGGCAGAAATGACTGTCTCCTAAAGGAAGTACAATACCGATTTAATCATTTGAGATGGAGGGAGATTTAATATCTTTGGTTCTGGCAAAAAATATCTTTTTTTTCTTTCATCTAGAATTTATCGCCATTAAAATTCATGGAAATGTATTTTAAAACAAAACAGCATTTGTTGATATAACCTCTCCAGAATATATCAACAATGGGCCCAAAGCAACCAAATGCATATAATCTAAGTACCTTTGTTTATCTCAACAGGCTATGATATGGAATTATAGTTTTCAAATTATTAAAATTTATTGTGTAGCAAAGTCAAAAGATACTTCCACAAAAGTTCATCTACATATTTAAAAAACCTTCTTGAATTATGAAACAACTGTTTAATTGGCTAAACTCTCAATATACTTAGCCCTCCGCCTTGATTGTAGGTGTCCGTATCTTTATAAACACAAGTGATTCTTATGTGCAGTCCAGTGTTTCATTGAATGTGTACATGAAACACCTGATGATCTTGTAAAAATACAAGCTCTGATTCGAGAGGCCTGGTTTAGGGCTTTGGTTAGGGCCTAAAAGTCTGCATTTTTAACAAACTCCCAGGTGTTACTCATGCTGCAGATAAACTTTGGGTGGAAAGGCTCCAGACAATGACTTCATCTATATTTTTAGGATCCTAAGGAAACAACCTGTAATACACAGTCTATGCTCAATATATACTAGTTAAATGAAGGAACAAAAGAATAAAAATGAATGTGAATAATTAGGGGAGTTTAGTAGTTTCTTGCATTAAGAGACCCAGGGACAAGTAGAAAAGTAATATAGACATAGGTCATGATCCAAAATGTATTCCATGTTATGGCCTTTGGAATGACACTATGTGATGTTTCTGACATACTTTGCTGCCCTTACTCATGTTGCATTAAGTATACAACAAACTCAACATGTTGAGACTAACTACATACCAAAGACTGCTAGATAATACAAGGATGACAAAGGAATTAGATAGCCATGTCTGAAAAAAAAATTATTTTGTATTACTGTTCGGGGAAACTAACATTACTCAGGGAATACCTAAAGATAATTTGACTTTCATATCTACCATTAGGGTTACTTAGTCTGTTATGGCTGATCGGTCACATCTACTTACCCAACATCAAATGCAATTCTGTCATGAAACTGATTGCTGAAAATGAAAAGAAAAGGTTCTTAGGTGGGCTAGGACCTTTGAATGGCATATGATAAGCCACCCCACATTTTCAAAGATGGTGATGACAATGTTAATCTAATAAGAATAATAAAACCTTTTATGGAGCACTTAATATATACTAAGTACTTTATAAAGATTACCTTCATTGATTTAACTATCCAAATTTTCCTATGAAATACATACTATAGGTTTTCCTTTTTATGTATGAGAAATTAGACTCAAAGACACATTAACTTGCTCAATGTCACATGGATTAGTAGGTGGTAGAGTCAGAATATAAACCCAAGTGGTATTGATCTTCTGCAGTTCATTCTCATAACTTCTGATCTATGCTGCTATAAGAGAAGGATAAGTAACTATGATGGAGTTGCTAAGGAAAAAGAGGCCCCATGTGACAGAAGGGATTGAGACTTGAAAGATGGTGGAATTTTGATAGGTGCATTAAGGTGGAAGGACATTCTACAGACACATCACAACTTGAACAAATGCTCTGAGACCAAAAAGACCGTGACCAAAGTTTTAATCCTGGATTTTAAAAAAATGATGGTGTATAATTAATACTAATAGGAAGTCAAAAGGAAAATTAGGGATTTTCTTGTTTTCTTTATCAATGGATTATACCAATCGTTAGAAAATTGGAAACCATGTTCTTAAATTCCAGGAAAGAGATCAAGGCTAAAAATACTGATTTTAGAGCTGGCCACACATTTAACAATAAATTTATCACATATATACTTTGTTTTGATAGTAAAAATAATTAGCAGATGGCAAAACTACAACTGTTTTTATGTGTCTTGTAAGAAAAAATACTTACTTTTGAAGTAATTACGACCATTTAATCTCCTCATTTTATTATTATTATTATTTTGACACAGGGTCTCACTTTGTCACCCAGGCTGGAGTGCAGTGGCATGATCATGACTCACTACAACCTCAGCCTCCTGGGCTCAAGTGATCCTCCCATCTCAGACTTCCAAGTAGCTGGGACTACAGGTGCCTGCCACCATGCCTGGCTAATTTTTTTTATTTTTAAATTTTTTGTAGAGATAGGGTCTTGTCATGTTGCTCAGGCTGGTCTCGAACTCATGAGCACAAGTAATTGGCTCGCCTTGGCCTCCCAAAGTGCTGGAATTAGAGGCACAAGCCACTGTGCCTGGTCAATCTCCTTGATTTTAATTCTAATAAAATGAAATTCCACACTGAGGAGGCATATTGTATACAATTATTCAAGTTTAGCAAATATTCTTTCTTTAGTGTGCTAATTTAATTAAATCTAATTGGAACATTTGTTACCAGAGGATACGTAAAATTATTAGATAAAATGAGTGAGCGTTTTCTTTTTTTATGTCTCAAACAATGACCCTTAAGTACATGATGTATTGATAAACTTAACTACAACAGTGACCAAAAATAATGCTATGTGTTTTTGCAAATCTTCAATTTGAATCTGGTCCATGAGTAGTTCAGAGTCCTGGCCTAGGTTCAGATCCTAGTTTGTGAGGTTGAGCATTAGTGTCCTCATCTATAAAACAAGAAGAATAATAGACCTACCGTTTAGAACTTTCCTGGGGAATAGTTGAATACAGGTAAATTTCTTTAAGTAATATCTGATATGCAACAATAGTAGCTGACATTTATTGAGCACTAGTTATCTGCCAAGAACTATTTTTAGGAAGAAATTAAGAAACACTAGGTATTATTATTACCATCAATAACCTTTAGGCAAGCCTCACTTTATACCAGGAACATTTCCTTTTAAAATAACTATAAATTATCTGAAAGAGATGAACAAGTCAGTGCATAGTGCATATGCCTTTTTTTTTTTTTTGGCTTTCTTATATTTCTTCAGATTTTAATCCATTTAATCTTTGGAATACTGCTACAGAATCAAAGTTGATATTTAAAGATGAATTTATTCTCCCCCAAAAGTTATAGAAGAGTAAACATTTCCCCCAAAGTGGTACAATACACGTTTATAACTGGAGCAAAAAAAAAAACAAAAACAAAAACAAAAAACTTTCTTGGTATTTTAGGGACAAAAGTTGAAATAAGAACTTGTGAATTATAAATGCAGTTCTGTGGTAAGAGTTGTGAATATTTGTTATTTGTTTTAATTGTGAGTCAATTGAATCCTAATCAAATTCTACCATTTTTTTTCATAGTGGCTGTACCAATTTATATTCTTACCAAATGGTAAGTGCTCTAATCTTTCCATATCCTCGCTAATAGTTGTTACCTTTGTTTTTGATAATAGTCATCCTAATGGGGTAAAATAATATCTCATTGTGGTTTTGATCTTCATTTCTCTGATGATTAGTGACATTAAGCACTTTTTTAGAGACCTGGTGGTGTCTAAGTATGATATGTCTTCTAAGAGATATTTGCAGCCCCTGTTCATTGCGGCATTATTCACAATAATCAAAATATGCAAACAACCCAAATGTTCCTTGACAGATGAATTAAGAATATGTGGTTTATACATAAAAAGAAATACCATTTTGCCTTAAAAAAGAGAAAATCTTGCTCTTTCCAACAACATGGACAAGCCTAGAAGACATCATACTAAGTGAAAAATCAGTCACAGAAAGAAACATACTGTATGGTTTCACTTACCTGAGGTCTCTAACAGTCAAACTCACAGAAGCAAAGACTAGAACGGTGATTCCCAGATAATAGAATGTTGGAGAGGGAAATGGGCAATTGTTTTTCAATGGGTATAAAGTTTCTGTTGTACAAGATGAATAAGTTCTAGAGATCTGCTATGTAAGAGCATTGTTATAATTAACAGTACAGTATCATACACTTTAAAATATATTAAGAGGATAGATTTCATGTTACATGTTTGCACCAAAAAACAAACACCTCAAAAGAACACAAGGACATTTCTGAAGGTGATGGATATGTTTCTTACTATAATTGTGGTGATGGTATCATGGATGCATGCATATGTCCACCCTCATCAAAATGTATATGTTGTGTACATTTTTCATGTATAAATTGTATCTCAGTTAAGGTTAAAACCAACAAAATAACAATAAAAATATTAGAGAGCAATTTAAATAAGAAAAAAATCACATCTATGATGTTCAATATAATCAAAACAAAGTTTTTAATATAAACGTAACCAAATAGTCATGCTTTAATATACACACAGAAGCAAATGCACTATGTTTATTATTCAGGTTCTGGTATCTTTGAATCTATGTGGACATCACTTTGACTTAGGAATGTAACTTATATTCTTAAAAGTTTAGTAGATTAACCAAAATTTAAAGAAAGAAATTTGATAAAATGCTTGAGGGAAAATATAGATTGTGTTCACAGTGTCAAGACAAATTATAGTAGAGAGACCACGAATTCAAATGCCTCAAGAGGCCAAGAAATTAATATAAGTGTGTTAAAAAGCCTCGTGTAAATCAATGGGCAGGGGTGGGGTTTCAGGAAGGCAGCTTGTACACCACACCTGAAAGTATTGTAGAAGCATTTTGAGCCAAGCAAACTACCTGTAGTTTGGCTATGTTTGTATGCACTGACTTGTAATGTGCTGCCACTTATTTTAAGGGATTTGATTTACACTAGCTTTAAATACCATTTTTTTAGCTTCACTGACCCACATCTGTTTGCTCATTTCTACTCCAGGACTGGAATAATAATTTATATCATTAAGTTATATTAGATGTTTGGAAGACAGTTAATAATTTGAATTAACACAAGGAACATATGTTGAATATAAACTATCTGTCATATACCATCTGCTGAACATGACATACAGACAAACAACTTATCATAATTCGATATGACATATTATAACAGCTACCGGAAAAAGCTTCAGGTAGACCTGAGGAGAAGCATGTTAATCCATCCTTTCCTCTTCTTATTTACTGGAATGATTTAACCTGGTTATGCGTGTATCTCTGTCACTTCTGTGCTTTTTATTTTGACAAATCATGAGTGACAGCTATGTCCTTAGCTCTGAGGGTTGGGGAGAGGGAAGTAATGAGGGGAAGAAAACAGCAAAAAGTCAAACAACAAACAAACGCTCTCTTGCTTATGAGAACCTCAGGGTATATGAAAGACACGACGTGACAAGGGCTCCGATAGAGCCACTGCTGCTGAGGGGAGTGAGGAGAAGCTTCACAGGTGAGGGGAGGTGGCGTGGGTTGTGGATTGAGCTAGCTCTCTCCACAGGATACAGAAGTCAGAGGAAATTCTAGATGTAGGCAGCTATAGAGGTCTGAAGATGGCTGAAATTGGAGTATACTTGTAAATGATGCCCCTACATCCTGCTTCCAAAAATCATGGTCAACAGCAAGATCAAATGACATGGTTCTTCCGGGAGGCAGAGGTTGCAGTGAGCAGAGGTCACGCTGCTGCACTCCAGCCTGGGCGACAGAGAGAGACTCCATCTCAAAAAATAAAATAAAATAACATAGTTCTTGTGTACTCATTCATTAAAAATAATTAAGTAAATCAATCCCTAACCAGTGGACAGTAAAAGAATGGGTTGATGGATGCTTTCTCTTTTCAATTATTAAATCTTTACATTAAATGATTACTTTGCTTTCAGCCTCATGTCACAAGAGTCTGTTTATCTCTTATTGCTGAAGATTTCACCCAGTGCTTATAACCAACAGCTATATCATGAATATTTTTGATGATGATGGTGTTAATCTACTGTAAAGCAGCCTGAAAAAAAATAAATTAATAAAAGAAAAATGATAATGTTTGAGATTCAGTACTCACTGAACACAATACATCCTAAATTGCCCTGGATTGTATAGGACTGTGCTGTAATGCAGCATAGGGAGCATGTTAAGTCATTTCGAATAACCTTAACTTCATCTCATTGCTTTATTATCTGTAACATCTTCATCATTCCACTCATACTGTTCTTTAAAATGCCTCTCTTACCTTTCCTATTCCATTGCTCCATACCTTATCTGTAAAACAAAGAAAGGAGTAATGTGTACTCTACAGGCTCTTGAAAGGATTAAAATATACAATGTATGTAAATCACTTAGCACCAAGAACTGGTAGGATCAATAGTTGTGTGATAATAGTGGTATGGGCTGTATCACTTAGCCCAGAACTATAGCAATGGCTTGCTGGTAGATCTCCCTACGCCCAGATTCTTATTTATTTATTTATTTGAGACAGGGTCTCACTCTGTCCCCAAGTCTGGAGTGCAATGGCGTGATCTTGGTTCCCTGAAGCCTTGACAGCCTGGACTCAAGCAATCCTCCCACCTCACCTTCCTGAGTAGCTGGGATTACAGGTGCACACCACCATGCCCGGTTAATTTTTAAAAATTTTTTGTAGAGATGGGGTTTTACCATGTTTCCCAGGCTGGTCTCAAACTCCTGGGCTCAAGTAATCTCGGACTCCCAAAGTGCCAGGATTACAGGTGTGAGTCGCCGCGTCTGGCAACTATATCCAGCCGTTATCTCCTACCTCCTGTTCCTTAAAGGTCTGGAATCAGAATATCTTTGAGAACATCTGTTTGATGTATGACTTTTTTCCACAACAGAACCAATAAGAATAAGATCTTTCAGATCAGTAGTGCTGAATTTGCACTTTCTAAGTCACTCTATGCCGTGTTCAGTTTAATCAAATAGTTTTATATTTTTCTCTGTGAGCAAAATTCCTCCTTCTATGATTTATACTCACTGGTCCTAGATGTATCCTTTAGCCACAAAAAAATAAACCTAATTTCTTTTACATATTTAGATTAAATTTAATTAAGTCTACTCTATCTTTTCTTCATAGATGATTAAAATCTTCAAGTGAATTCTATTTCCTCAAAGATAAATCCCAGATTTCTCTACCTACCATTGAGAGTTTTTTTTTCTTAACCTCAACTTACTTATTTTGCCTTGTTTGCTATTTTAATCTTTATAACATAAACCATAAGTTAGCCAACCTAGTCATCTTGCAATTCTTCTGTTGCCCTTCATTTACTCATACTCTTGCACATTGCTTCTGCTTTCCTTCAGCCAGCCAAACTCGTCTCTTCCCCTCTAGATTTTAAGAGTCTCATGGTTCTTTAATGCCATCTCTCCATAAAAAAATCACATCAGTTTCTATTAATCTTTCCCTCTCTGAACTTTTGTAGCAAACCATCCCCACCAGCAAACTTTACCCAATTCCAGTCTTTGGATGCTGTCTGTTGGTTTCAGGACTCATGTTATTCTTCTCTTTCTATTATGTTTATATGCTTAATTACATCTGATATTTTTCTAATTCAGTTTTATGGTTATTAAAGTTAGAAGACAATTTATATATAATTTTTCATGGTGTTACATTTTTATTTGTTGTCATCTTACCATTTCATATTTGTGAGCTTGGTTCCCCCAATAAGACAACAAGTTCTACAAGGCTTCAGTCTTGTATTCCTTTTGGGACTCAATAACACATCATACATTCTTTTCTAGGACACACTCAACAGTGATTTGATTGAAGACACCATATACTCATAATGGCTACTCCCTACTTGGCTCTATACTGGTTATTGTGAAGAAATATGAAGACAAGGAAGGAACATTCCATCAAACAACTTGTTGGGAATAGATTGTTCTTCCTAAGATGTTATTCTCTTATCAGAAAACGAGATCAAATTATTCTTCAAGGTGTTTAAGGATACAAGAGTTTGTTTAGTTCATTTTTTTAAAATCAAATGTGTATCTCTATCTAGTTATGATGTCAAATCAATAGTAATCTTGAAAGAAAAATTTAATTGCAGCTTCTATAAGGTCAAATGTCTGTGTCCTGGGACATCTTGTCAACACCTCATAGAAATCCTTTTCATTAGAAATATATATATATATATATGGGGAGAGAGAGAGAGAGAGAGAGAGAGAGGTTCTGAAAACCCTTAGCACAATTCTAAGAACTGATTTAGCAAAGCCCATGTAAGTTGGCCATCTTATCTTGAATGTTTAGGTCAGTATAATATTTATTTCAAACTAGCAGTTAACAGTAATTTCTTGTTTTTCTTAAGAGGTTTATTTTCCAGATACATTATAAGCTCAAGAAAACAGACTCAACAATATAATTATGTCACAAAAACTTAATTGCACATAATGCTTTGAAGTAGGTTTGAATCAAGTTCTCAAACACTTTGGTATTTGATTTTCAGGGACGTTAATTAGAAACAATAGAAATTATTGCTTTAAAATGGACAAGTCCTTGGTTAAAATTCTGCATTTGGGGCATTTGTTTTTGTTAAGATGGTCCCCAAACCAATTAATGGTACTGATATATTACTAGTTTACAAGACTTCATTTACTCTACCTCTGATGTGGTGGGAGATTACAGATACTCATTACTATAATATGTCACTGGATAGTTTCAATCTTTCACTGATAAGCAGAGAAATCAACAGGTTTATTATTTCTCTGTCAGTTTTCTGTTATAACCTAAAATGTACAGTAATTTGCAGTAACCGTAGACACGGTTCCACAGTATATGTGATTATGATTGGTAAGCTGTAGAGCATTAAGTTTAGAGTTAGCTTATTCTGATAAGTCAATATTAGACTGTACAGTAACTCTGCATTAACTATAGAAAGGTTGTAAGTTAATGCTTATTTAAAAACCCAAATCATTCAATTTATAAGAGAAACTGTTGCAAATGTATAAAACAGCAGATACACAAGGAGCACACTAAACATACTTTATTAGAACAAAAAAGTAGCCGTAACAAGATGCCGCAAGTAGAAACATACATAAGCAGTTAAAGGATTAGTGTTCTATAAAATAAAGGTTTTCTTTTTTGTAGCCTTGGCAATAGCCAAAGGGATGTAAAATAACATTCTGTAGCAGCAGGTAACAAAACTATGGAATACTCACCAGTGGTACGGAGCACATTAACAAAAAGACACAAGAATGAATTCAGCTACTTTAGTGCAAAATGTCTAGAACAGAACTGTATATTCAGTTTAGTTACTAAGAAGCAAACACTAGAATTTAATAACTTCCAGAAGAGCTCACTCAAGTAATAGTACACATTATTTTAAGTGATAAAAAGGTGCTAAGTAAAGTTATTTACAGATATAATCATTGTACAGTACCTTTTAAATCTGCAATTTAGGTTTCAGGTTTTCCATTAAGAATTAACTGCACCAAAATTCTATATATTATACTTAAGCAATTCAGCTATGAGCATTTACAAAAAAAGAGATAAATGCTGCCATCTGAATTATTAATTACAGTTCAACAATAATATCAACCTCAGCAACTACTGTAGTTACTATTATCTGACTTGTTTGGGCATCTTCTAATCTTATATACTTCATGGTTCACAAAATCATCCTGGGCATAGGAAAAGATCCAACTGTTATGTGACAAAAATTAGACTGCACATCAACTTTGAAAAATAATCACATGCAAGACTACATTGCAGCAGTTATTTCAAATACCTGTTTTAAGTTAAAGCACTCATTTAAAAAATTAATACCTAGGGCCTTTCAATAAAATTCTACTACTAACATTGTAAGTCTGAAATTTATGAGTGACTTAGAAAATCTGTATTACCTAACAGTACCTTTTGCAGAAGAGAAAAGGAGCCTGAATATAAACTATGTCAACACATAAGTGAACTGCACTATGCCCTTGTGGACAGAAAATTGCATTTTTTTTTTCTAAAAGGAAAACATTCTTTTTTTTTTTTTTGACTTCCAAAGCTTGATTTATAGTAACTACAAACATCATTACTTTTGGAAGTTCATAGAAAAACTCTCAGAAAAAATAATTTCAAACATTAGTCACGCTGTTGAAATACTCATCCAATATTAATGATTTGTTCTTCAGTAAGATACAGAATTCTTCATAGCAAATGCCCCAGAGTTGTCTCACTCAAATACTACAGCTGTTAAAAACCAAACTGTTAGATAAATCAGCGAAATGTTCTTGCAGTCTTACTGAACACCTGTAGCTCTATCTTCTGTTGTTCCAATAGGCACCATGTTCTTCTGAATAAGTAACAGCAGGTCGCATTTGACAGATGCTAACACTATGCTAACATACTGTATGAAAAAACTTAGCACTGCTATGTGTGCTTTCTATAGGTGTACCGTCTGATGCACATGAAAGCGGACCTAGTGAACACCCTTTGGGAAAGGAGAGTTTACTTTGCCTTGAGTGGTTCTCATTCTAACCAGCGAACTCTAACTTTTTCTTTATAACGATACTCTTTTAAAAAGTCCTGTAACATTGAGGGTAAAGGGAGCCCATCAATTCCATCATACTTAGTGCACCTGCCGATTACCGCACCATGGATATACTTCAGGCTAAAAGTCCCATTGAGATATAGTAAGCAATGGTTCAAAAAACATGCACGAACTGGGATCTTTATAGTGTTCTAAAAGTCCTGTTACAGTGGAGGAGTGAAGTACACACGAATCATGGGCATCAGAACTAAAGTTGTGATTTCACTGCTCAATTTGGGTATGCGGGGATCCGTTGCCACCGCTAAGCTCAGAGAAGAGGTAGTCCTCTTGCGCAGAGTCCCTGGCAAAAACGTGCTTTCAGGCCTCAGGTTTCACTTCAAGAAGGCCTTCTGCTTCATAACGGCCCATCACTCCCCAATAGTAGGGATTCCCCGTAATTTGAAGCAAATCAGGCACAAGACAGTGTATGTAATCAATCTGTGTGCGGACTTTCCAAGTTCCTTGTCTGCTAACACGAGCGTGGCTGTCTCCAGATACTTAACGGTTCTTCTGCTTCCGTGACTGCAAACACAGGTTGGTTGTATCCTCTTCCGAGTTACAATTAGCTTGTGGAATTGCAGAACTATCCCCAGTTATTTCAGTCATTCCAGGAGCTAACTTTGGTCCCAGTTTACATGATGGATTATTTGCCTGTGCGGTAGCTTCAAATGTATGTATTTGTGCATTGCGAGAGGATCAACTTCTTCTTCAGTATTAAGCCGCCTTCTCTCTCTAAGCCTATCTTCATCTTCTAGAAACCAAAGATGCATCAAATGTATCAAAAAATGTTGAATATAGGAACTGTATGCTGTTTAATCAAATTCCATTTTGGGGCTAAATCTGAGTCAACAGGAAAGGGGCATTTCTCAAGCATTAATTCAGAAAGATGATTTTTTTTTTCTTTTTTTGAGACAGAATTTCGCTCTTGTTGGCCAGGCTGCAGTGCAATGGCCCGATCTCGGCCCACTGCAACCTCCGCCTTGTGGGTTTAAGCGTTTTTCCTGCCTCAGCCTCCCGAGTAGCTGGTATTACAGGCATGTGCCACCACGCCCTGCTAATTTTTCTATTTTTAATAGAGACAGGGGTTTCACCATAGAAACGGGGTTTCACAATGTTGACCAGGCTGGTCTCGATCTCCTAACCTCAAGTGATCCACCCACTGCAAGTGATCAAGCCTGGGATTACAGGCATGAGCCACCACGCCTGGCCTGAATTTTTCTTTTTATTGGAAAGGAAAGGCTTTGAGTGCTTGCCGTAAGCTCTCATGGGAAAACTCAAGCCCACAGTATCCTGCAACCTCTGTCTCAGAGGGCGACTTCCTACAGTTCTGCTGGAAGTACCGTCCATGTCGTGTACAGAACTTATGCCATAGTGCCTCTTTCTACTTTGAAGTCCACTTCGAGTTCCACCAAACATTTTTTTTTTAATTAATTTTTTTATTATTATACTTTAAGTTCTAGGGTACCTGTGCATAACGTGCAGGTTTGTTACATATGTATACTTGTGCCATGTTGGTGTGCTGCACTCATCAACTCGTCAGCACCCATCAACTTGCCATTTACATCAGGTATAACTCCCAATGCAATCACTTCCTCTTCCCCCTTCCCCATAATAGGTCCCGGTGTGTGATGTTCCGCTTCCCGAGTCCAAGTGATCTGATTGTTCAGTTCCCACCTATGAGTGAGAACATGCGGTGTTTGGTTTTCTGTTCTTGCCATAGTTTGCTGAGAATGATGGTTTCCAGCTGCATCCATGTCCCTACAAAAGACATGAACTCATCTTTTTTTATGGCTGCATAGTATTCCATGGTGTATATGTGCCACATATTCTTTTTTTTTATTTTTCTAAAATTATATATATATGTATTTTTAAAATTATTATTATACTTTAAGTTCTAGGGTACATGTGCATAATGTGCAGGTTTATTACATATGTATACTTGTGCCACGTTGGTGTGCTGCACCCATCAACTCGTCAGCACCCATCAACTCGTCATTTACATCAGGTATAACTCCCAATGCAATCCCTTCCCCAACCCCCTCCCCATAATAGGCCCCGGTGTGTGATGTTCCCCTTCCCGAGTCCAAGTGATCTCATTGTTCAGTTCCCACCTGTGAGTGAGAACATGCGGTGTTTGGTTTTCTGTTCTTGTGATAGTTTGCTGAGAATGATGGTTTCCAGCTGCATCCATGTCCCTACAAAGGACACAAACTCATCCTTTTTTATGGTTGCATAGTATTCCATGATGTATATGTGCCATATTTTCTTAATCCAGTCTGTCACTGATGGATATTTGGGTTGATTCCAAGTCTTTGCTATTGTGAATAGTGCCGCAATAAACATACGTGTGCATGTGTCTTTATAGCAGCATGATTTATAATCCTTTGGGTATATACCCAGTAATGGGATGGCTGGGTCACATGGTACTTCTAGTTCTAGATCCTTGAGGAATCGCCATACTGTTTTCCATAATGGTGAACTAGTTTCCAATGAACTCTGGGCCTTTGTAGAACAGGAACGTTTTTTCTTTCCAGCCCATGGAGGATGTCCAGAGTAGGAATCTCTTCGGGCAAGCCTTTTTCCTGGGGTAACACCAGACTCATTATCCTTTTTAAGGCTGATTTCAACAGTTTGAGGGATTTCGGTGGCACAATTTTGATTTCTCCTTGAAGAATTCTTTGAAGGGCTTAATCCCAGTTGTAAGGCAACGTTTTCTCTTAAGGGACTGCTTTGTTGCTGAGGAGTTGAGTCCCTATGCTGATGTTTTTCTCTTTGACAGACAAACATCTGTTGGAGTTCATGTCCACATTTTCACTACGGCTTCCTCCCTCATGACCGAAGAGATTCTGACACCTGTATGTGAAATTATTCCACATTTTTCCCACTTTATCCATCTATTATAAAGTCATTCGGGGCTCGCAGGCAGCCTCATCCAGGGCACCTGCGGCCAGGCAGGGCTGGTCCGGATGGCGCAGTTACCAGCAGAGCGAGTCCGCTAACCCTCTGGTGCTTCCCGTCCCCTCCGACTGCCCAGCAAACACAGCTTCACCAGCCTCACCAGCCTCACTTCCTCTGGACGGAGCCCGGGGACTCCACCTCCGCCAAATGCTCCCACCAGTCCCCACCCCGTTCCCCGACCGCCTCCAGCTCTTCCCTGGCTTCCCCTTTCCCTCCCCTGCTAACAGTTATTTCTGCAAACCAACTGGAAGGACAGTTTATCAGACCACGTCTCCTCTCCTCCCAACTTGTACCAGATTACAGATTATCTGCTGAATGGAAAATTATCTTTTATGCTCCCCAGGGGAGTCGTTTTGGATAAAAAACCCTAAATTAGTTAATAAAGCAAAGTTTGATTTGGCAATTTCACCAAAGACTAACAACATTTACATGTGTAACTATTCAAACAAGGGAATGTTTAGATTGTTTCTATTTATTTATTAGTCTTTTAACGCTGATTTTGCCAAAAGTCAAAGATAGCTATTCACAGGTTTCATGGGCTGTTTTCCCTAAGTCAACATTCTGGGGCTTTGCCGCTGGAGAGCAACAGTGGTTGCAATGCAGAACGCCTTTGAGAACTGAGCATTTAGACAGCATCACTAAGTCATAACGTCTGCCTATAGCATTTATTTTTCTGAACATGCTAATAAAGGAACAAGATGCAAAAGTTTTGATTAACTGCAAATGGCATCCAAATTTTGGAAAAATTGGAAAATGCACTTACCAAAGGAAGTTCTGTTTTGAAGATGATTTCCTTCAGTTAATGCAAGATGAGCTATTTATGTTGTAGAAATTTTGAAAGAAATATACTAGAATTTAAGAGATTAGAAAAAGGATTCTCCCCCAGTGAATTGAACTAAATTATGTTGGCATTATGAGAATTAGGTCTCAAGGACTGAGTTTTAAAAACTTTTTTTAAAGTGACTATAGATGATTTCAATGGCTCCCCAAGCTGGACTTGCCTCCTGTCGGTTAATCATCTGACTCCTACTTAACAATTTCCACAAACCTCAGATGCTTTGGATCTGTAACAACTGTGATACATTAACATCGTAATGATTACATTCATGTGTGTCCCAAAATACTTTCTGTGCCACTGTAGATTACTCAAGATTAGAGGTGCTGGAAAGAATAAATACAGTAACAACACCTTTTATTAATTTCATTAAAAGGTAAAATAAAACTGATGTGCATGGTGTGCATGCGTGTGTGTGTGTGTGTGTGTGTGTGTGTGTCTATTTCCTATGAAGCCTTTTATTTGTAATTTTATTTAGAAGCTGTGGCTAGATTTTGTACTATGGTCATGGAAATTTAGTTTACTTGAAATTTCAAAAAATTGTTTTTCCTAAGGTCAACAAGTTTCTTTTGTGTAGCAGGAATACATTTTGTTTAGGTGTAGTGTTTAAATCTTACATTCTCATTATTTTTATGACTTTTGGATAACTCTGGTTGTAACTTTGCTAATAGGTTGGATATAGAATGTTGCTGCCATCCAAGGATATCATAATCTATTATTTATCAATTAATTTATATATTAAACAAACATAAATTGGATACTCACTATATAAGAGGCACTTTAATAGGTACCAGGGAAGAGAAATGTAATATGTGACCTCTGCCCTCAACCTAGTGAAGAAGACCCACATCTCCACAACAGGCTAATGCATAGTGAGAAATGTACAATGTGTTATGATAGCACAAAGGAGGGAATATCTAAATTCTCTAGGTGGGGTATTTGGGGGAGGAGGGACTTTTCAACACAGCAAACATTTGTGAAAATGTCCATAGTTTGGAAGAGTGGGTGGATTGAAAATGCAGTTAATCTCATCATATGGCAGCTGTGGACTGTAATGAAAACAACAAAAACCCTTAGGTTTTATAACCTTTTACAGCTCCAAAGTACTTTATAAATACCTTCTTACTGGATTCTCAAACAAACTGGTGGCATTGAACATTACTGTCAAATAACGTAAGCCCGGTAAGCTTTTCTGCAAGAGGAATAGGCCTCTGTATAGGCCTCCATGTGGACGTGCAGGCTGGGTAGGGGGGTGTGGTCATGACCTCACTTGTGACCACACTGTGCTGATGTTGCCTGAGGTAGGGAAGCAGTCAGGAGTTGCGAGACTCCTTATACAGGAGTGAAGGTAAATTATTAATAGCAAATTATTCTCTGTTCTTCACACTCAATAATGTGATTTAGAATTTAATTCTAGGAGCCTTAGTCACATGTTGACTCCTGGAATCAAAAGAGAAAAAGTAAGTACAAGTTTACCAAAACTTCAATGTTACTTTCTGGTGAGTAGTCTTGTTCTTTCCCATTTGTACTTTCTTGTGAAACAGTTGAGAATAAGATTGATTCCCTTCCATTTTCTAGGGGGGAGTGGGTTCTTCACAACTTTGGAAGAGAAAAATCAGTGCTGAATGCATGCTATTTGCTTTCCTTCAAAAATACCTAACTAGGAAGAGCAGAGTACTATGTAATTTTGCTAATCACATGCCTTACTAAGTAAACAAAGAATACTTTAGGATAGATTTTATTTAAAGTCATCACCTTTCATAATCATTTTATTCTGCATCATAATTTCTTAATTAGGCAATGTAATTATAGGGTGAAAATCCTATAATCATATGCATTTAGGTTAATTGTGTTAACTGTTAATTACTGTTGAACTACCAAAATGGTAACCTGTGCAAATGAAATGCTTATAAAGAAGCAATTCAGGTTTTAAAAATTAGGCAAAATAATAAAAACAAAAAAGTCCAATATTACACAGATTAGAATCCTATATGGCATAAATAAATATATTTAAAAATGCAGTTAACTTGTCAGTATTTAAACAAATTCGATTAGCATCTCTTTCATGTTGACTTCAAGATAATGATAGAATTATGTTCAGATGAATTTTTGATTTACAATTTATGTCTTTCCACAGAACAATAATAAATACCTTGGGAAGGGATTAACTAGCAGATATGCTATAGCTAAATGGTGCCTATTCCCTAATGGAAAACACAATGAAGATAAATTAAAATGTTCACTAGTTGTATTTTCTTTGAATAAATAAACCTGGAATCATTTGCTAATTTAAAAATGTCTTTGCCATTGGGTAAGTGAAAAATGTTTGCATTGATATAGGTATATATTAATTCATGAAGCCATTATTCGACCAGATTCTGTTTGTGATAAAAATGTATACTAGTCCTGTTATCAGAGCCAACAGAAAGAAGAATAGTGTCTTTCCCTATTCTGAGGACATGACCTTATTATTTATATTCTAAGACCCTCCTTAGAAGAAATTTTAGGCTGGGTGCGGTGGCTCACGGCTGTTGTCCCAGGTACTTGGGAGGCTGAGGCATGAGAATTGCTTGAACCCAGGAGGTAGAAGTTGCAGTGAGCCGAGATTGCACCATAGCACTCCATTGCACTCTGGACAACAGAGTGAGACTCTTTCTCAAAAAAAAGAAAAAAAAAAAAGAAAACATAATTAAACTGTTAATCAATTGCTATGGGTGGGGGGTGTGGGGGAAACTAAATACTGATTAGGACAAAAATGAACTTCTAATCTGAAGCAGATTTCTTCTAGCATGCAGTCGGGTAGCACTAAATCTATTTTATAATTTAGCCTATTTAGTCCATTGAAATATACAGGTAAAATTGGGGTTCATTAAAAAATGCATATATAATTTATAATTTTAACTTAAAATACATATTTTAATCTAAAACCAAACTTATCCATCAAACTTTAGGTGTAAAGTCAAGGTGATATTGTCAAGTATGAGCCCTTTGAATGGAGTCTGAGGTCATCTTTCCTTGGAAAACTGAATCTGTGGTAGATTCTCTGGTATCCAGTTTCAGATTCTTTAAAATGAAAACAAAACAAAATAAAGCAAAGGATATTTGCTAAGTAATCTGAGCATACTATCCTAGATTTTGCTACTTTAAAAAAGTTTTTGGTATAGCAAGTTGAGTAAGTCATACTACTTATTTTGTGGCCCATTATCATTGGTTTGCTCAAGGTCAATTTATCACTTGATTGATTGGCATGAATACCTATTCCCTAATCTTGAGTTCTTTTCCATTCCAATGTGTTTAGCAGGATGGCAACCATTCCAATATGTTTAAGTGTGTAAAATTTGAATTGTATATGTTCTTGTACAATTTGTAGTATTTTGTGTGCTGCATTATAAATGTAGTATAAATTACAGTATCTCTCATTTCATGTCTACTTTCATTGAGCACTATATTTTCAACAGCCCTCCATGTTGCTTTCTGTGCAATTTATCTACTACTTCTAACACTACATGATATTCCTTGATGTGAATCCATTGTATTTTGTATATTCAGTTTTCCATAATGGGCACTCACCGCTACAAAATTACTGATATATTGTGATATACATGCATATCACATAAGTCTCATTTTGGTGTGAGAATTTCTTTGCTGTAAATATTCAGGAGAGAAATTGTTGGCTCACGGCATATGACATATTTATCTCCAGAATATCTGCAGTAGTCTACAATGCCATTACTAATGTGTAAGAGTTTCTGTATTTGCACAACTTCTCCAATACTTCACATTTTCCAGTGATCTAAGTTTGTCAGCCTTAGAAATGGAAAGGGATATTGATTTTTTTATTTTTAAAAATCTTTTATATTTTGAAATTGTTTTAGATTTACATGAAAGTTGTGAAGACAGTACAGAAAGTTTCTATGTACCCTTCATCCAGCATCCTTAACGTTAACATAGCCATGATACATTTGCCAAAACTAAGGGATCAACGTCAGCCCAATATTATTAGGTAAACTACAGATTTTATTTAGATCTCACATTTCTCCTTGTAAGTCCTTTTTCTATTGCAAGATTCACTTTGGAATATTACATTGCAGTTAGTTATTGTATCTCGTTAGCTTCCTCCTATCTGTGATAATTGCTAAGTCATTCCTTGTTTTTCATGACTTTGAGACTTTTGAAGACTGCTGAACAGGTCTTTATTTTGTAAAATGGCCTTAATTTAGGCTTCTCTGACGTGTTTTTCCTTATTAGACCTTGGTTTCAGATTCGAGAAGTATATAATAGAGACAAGATTCTCTTCTTATTATGTCATGTTAGAGAATACATAATATCAACATGACTCAACTTATCATTGGTAATTAAGTCAAATGGATCTGATTGTTGTTTTCAACTCATTTATCCTTTTACTAGTCAGTCAGGGTATAGCTTCATATATTCGATAATCTTCTGTAAATGGACTGTTCACATCTTTGCCCATTTTCATTTGAAGATTCTGTATTTTTCCAGTTAATGCAAAGACATTTTTATTTTATTCTAGAGATTAGTCCTGTCAGTTTTAGACATCGAAAAAAATATTTTCCATATTTACATATCAACCTACTTCTTCATGGAAATCTCCATTAACCAGTATTCCTTATTTTTTTGTGTAATCATATTATTTTATTCTTTTTGTTTTATGGTATAGGCTTTTGAAGTTTTGAGAACATTTTTCTTCCCTTAGATTACACAGATACTCTCTATTTTTTGTTCTGTTAAATATTTAGTTTTATCTTCAACCTTAAGTGTTTAATCTACCTGGAATCCACATTATGTGTTGTGGTAGGTAGAAATAAAATTTTCTTTTTCTCTATATAATGAACCCATTTTTCAAATTTCATTTTCTAAACAATCTGTTTCTCCCTATTAATTTGAAGTACCAACTGTACAATAAATTAAGAGTCTTCTCTCAATTCTCTATTCTGCACCATTGATGCAGTGGTCTGTTGCAAAGTATGGCTTAATATTTGGGAGGGCAAATCTCAACATTTAATCTTCTTTTGAAGTCTGGTATCTATTCATACTCCCTTATTATTCCCTCATGTATTGTAGAATACTAATTTTCTCAAATATTCAAATATAATTTATATTGGATTGCATTGAGTTTACAAATTAATAGATAAGAATAATTGATATAAACATCTTTTTTCAGATTATCTTTTTTCTTTTTTTTGAAATATTGAAATTTTATTCATGGAAGTGTTTTAGACTCTTGGTTAAGCTAATTCCTTATAATATTGTGGCTATTGTAAACAATTATTTTTTAAACTGTTTTTCTAATTAGTTATTGCTGGTAAAAAGAGACACTTGGTTTTCAAAATTCGATTTAGTACTCACCAACTCATTTGCTACCTACATTTTATAGCTATCTTGTTCACATTTGATTTTATTCATTAATTCAACTAACATTTAGAGTCTAGTTTGCACCAGGCACTTGGGGGCAGATTAGAAAACAGAATGCTGTCATAGAGATTATATTCTGCCTGCCTCATGAGTACAAACAATAAATATAAATAAATAAATAAATAAATAAATAAATAAATAAATAAATAAAGTAGTATATAGAAGTGGAAAGTGCTCTAGGAAAAGGAAAAGCAGTGTAAACAGAATTAGAATTGTGGGAATTTGTGGTCCCACTTGAGAGGTCAGAGTTGGCTGGCCTCTATATTAAGAGAAGATGGCATTTGAATAAAGACTTAAATGAGGCCAGGCACGGTGGCTCATGCCTTTAGTCCCAGGACTTTTGGAGGCCGAGGCAGGTGGATCATTTGAGATCAGGAGCTCAATACCAGCCTGACCAACATGGTGAAACCTCGTCTCTACTAAAAATAAAATAAAATAAAAAATTAGCCAGGCGTGGTGGCAGGTGCCTGTAGTCCCAGCTACTCGGGAGGCTGAGGCAGGAGAATTGCCTGAACCTGGGAGGCGGAGGTTGCAGTGAGCTGAGATAGTGCCACTGCACTCTAGCCTAGGCGACAGGGTGAGACTCTGTCCAAAAAAAAAAAAAAAAAAAACCAAAAAAAACCACAACTGAATAAATTAGCTACATAAACATCTGAGGGAAGAGTCTTCCAGGAAGGGCATCAGCCAGTACAAAGACCCTGGCAGTTATCTTGAGTATAGGCTCAAAAGGCAAAAAATAATAATAATAATAATAATAATAATAAAAGAAAGAAAGAAAGAAAGACAGACAGAAAGAAAGAAAGAAAGAAAGAAAGAAAGAAAGAAAGAAAGAAAGAAAGAAAGAAAGAAAGAAAAGAGGAACAGGACTGTCAATGAGCAGATTATTTCAATAATCCAGAGGAAAAATGAAAAATAATGGCTTAAATCAGGATGGCACCAGTGAAGCTGCTGAGAAAGAGCTGGATTTTGGATATATTTAGAAAATTTTACATTTTTTTAAAGCAAGATTCTTGTACCAATCTCTATGAAGTCAGAAATTAAATTTTTAAAGATGTAATCTGTTTTTACAAGGATATATTCATAAGGATAAATGCAACTTAATTAACTAGGGTAAATATAATTTCACAAGGATAAATACAATTTCATTAAATTGGTTATTAAACTAACAAGCAGTACAGGATGAAACCAGTTTGGTGGCTCACGCCTGTAATCCCAGCACTTTGGGAGGCCGAGACGGGCAGATCACGAGGTCAGGAGATCGAGACCATCCTGGCTAACACGGTGAAACCCTGTCTCTACTAAAAAATACGAAGAAAACTAGCCGGGCGAGGTGGCGGGCGCCTGTAGTCCCAGCTACTCGGGAGGCTGAGGCAGGAGAATGGCGTAAACCCGGGAGGCGGAGCGTGCAGTGGCCGGATCTCGGCTCACTGCAAGCTCCGCCTCCCGGGCCACAGCCCCAGACCCCGTCTCACCTCCAAAAAAACAAAAAAAAAAACCAACAACAAGAACAAGCACAACTGATCTAAGTTTGTGTTATTACTGGAGACATATATATACTAGCATAATGCAAAGTTACTTTCCAACTGAATTTTAATGTGCCCTGGGCAAAAGCCAAAAGTTTTACAGAAGAAATGGAGAACATTGGTTAGTCTAACAAGGAAGCCAAGTGGGGATGAATTCAGAGGGTTTCGCTTTCTCTGCCAGTCTCTGTATGCACATATGTAAGGACATAGGTATGCATAGTCCATTTAACTCCAGAAAGAATTTACCCCAGGTTTATAAACATGGAAAGCATAACAAGGTAAAATGTATTTTGAAGGAAGTAGATGGGAAAAGCGGGTAATAAGGGAAAATGCAATCTGGAAAGATACCATAAAGACAAGAAATCTGGTTCTAGCTTTTAAGCAGGTTAAATCGTCATATTAAAAATCCTTTAGGCTGATCCCACATATAAATAATAAACTAACTACACTTTTGGGTTACTTGATGCTAATATTTCTTTCTCTTTTTTCTTTTAGAAATACATTTTAACTGTATGCCATTTAGTTAAGTATTTAGTCAAGGGTCAAGATGTGTGTACATATTATGTATGTATATATGTATATATACACATACATACATAAATATATACTATATGCTATATATAAATACATACTATGAATGTATAATATATTACATTAACTGGTGGTATTTATAATAATGACCACATAGTTCCCTTCAAAGTTTACGTTTTTGTCTTTTTAGGTTGAATTTCAGTGCTTAGTTTCAATTAACAATGGGTATTCTGTAGACTATTTTCCTCTTTGACTTCCAGGAAGCTCAGGGGTGATTGCTGGGGATTTTCTTAATTTTTTTTTCTGTAATAATAATTTTATTTATTCTCAGACCTTCATATTATTTGGCTCTTCTATTTTTAAGTTTTGAAATAATTTTGCTTTATTTTATTTGCGATACGAACACTTCTAATTCTTTTAAAAAATTTCGTGTGTGTGTGTGCACATGTGAATTAACTAATTTATAATTCCTTTCCTTAAAATTAATAAAAATATATCTTCAGCAAAATATATGGAATATACTTTTAAGATTATAGGGGTCAGGACTGTAATGCAGATTTCAGGAACAGAGATTGAAAAGGAATCAGACTACCTGTTGCCCATCAGGTCTGTTTCTCTTTCTTCCTACTGTGACTGGCTTCCTCTGCTTCCTGGACCCCCATGCTAGATGCAAAAAGTCTATTTCAGGTCCTTAGACCAACAGCTTTTGGGACAAACCACCCAAGAGGACTGACCTCAGTCCTCAGTTTCTCTCTTTCATTTTAAAATTACATAAAATAAGAATTTGATTTGAAAATGTTTATCAGGCACTTACTGTGTTCCAGAAGACAGTATTCTAGCTTCCTGATTCTGGGGATGTAAACAACATTGTTTATGGCTGCAGAGGAATAAATACCTTCCTGCGTAGCTCTATGTCCAGATTGTCAAAAGATGGGTAGATAGCTGAATATCTCTTCGCATACAAAATTTAGGGTGGTATATATGTTTCTGTACCCTATACACTTTCCCACATTATATACATGCATATACATTCCTGTTTACATTGACATTCTCTATGAAAGTAGGTCAAGCAAGAATATTGATGAACTAATAAAATCATGTTTTATTTTCAAAATAGCTAATACTTACAGAATGCACAATTACAAGCTTATTCTTCTATTTGCATTATTCCAAAAATGTGTGTATTAAAACAAATAAATAAATAAAACTGAAATGATTTTAAAGCTGGATTTATGTTTATTAGTGAAAAGTGACTTCAGTTCTTAGCCCAGCTGGGCCTCTGAGACAGCCCAGATGCTGGGTCACTGTTCAAAGACTGCAGCCCATCAGAGGTCAAGGTGTGCTGGCCTCCTCAGGCACCAGAGCCGCAGAGGAGACAATCCAGATGCTTTGGGAAGCAGGAACCTGGAATTCCTTCATGGGAGGTACCAGCAGGTATTTCCTAAAACGGAAGGGCAGGGGAGTACATAAACACAGGTCTTGCTCTGGGACAAATCAAGGAGTAACATGAGCATGTTTAGCTTGGTGTTGGTCTTAACTGAACAGGAAAGGTGGTCAACCGTCTCCGCGATACTTTAGTGTATTGTTCTAGCTGATGATGTGGTCATTTTATCAATAAAGTAAGTAACTCGGTATAAGCACATATTTGATTTCTCATTTCAAGACAAAATATTTAAATATTGACTACTCATTTGATTTAAAACATTGAACATTATAATTTTAGCAAATTAATTTTAAATATTTAATGTCTAATGTTAATGAAGGGGGCGGCAGGGGAAATAATAGGCCCAAATAGGTGCCCCCCTAGGCAGTACAGTATAATATTAATACAATTGATTTAGTTAGACAATCTCAAGTTCCTATTTAAAAGTAATTTGTAGCCTTCTTTATGAAAATCGTGGTGTTTGGCAAATGTAATCTTTTCCTTTGCAGTTTCTGCCCGAGAATTCCAAGCATTTCACATATGAAATAAAAATGAAAGAACACTCACATGAACACTAAGGAATGCTCACATACACACCCAAAGGGAAGAAGGATGTACACATACCATCAGTTTGATTGAATTGGTAACCAATTTGGTGATCAAATGAGACTCGTGAGATTCATTATTTACTTTCAGTTTAATATCTAGTGTGGATTAATTGAATACATTTTTCACTCAAGTTGGTTAATATCACTAATATAGGCAGTCATTTTATTTAGGCCCCCTAAGTCACACTCCCTCGCTTGTGAGATGGCGAGGCCTTGACTTTCATCCTTCATAATACCCTCTGTCATCAGGAAACGCTCTGTCTTTCCTGTCTGGGGTTGTATTATTCCCTATTATTGGTCATCATGAGTTTGTGGAAGTTAATGCAGCACTTTTGAAAAGAAGAAAAACAAATGACGCAATCTCCCCATATTTGATCAGGATGTAATCTACCTTCTGCCAGTAAAGCTCCTGTATCAGACAGGACAGGTATTTTATTTGGTGGCGATGGCATTTAATTCAGATCATTTGCTTTCCATTAAGTAGTGCATATAAAACTGAGCAACAGAGATTTTTACTTGCAGGCTGTGGTGTGATACCTTGGATAATGGACACACCGACAAAAGGTAATGAAGTTCAAACTCCTAGGCAAATAGAGTTTAGAAGGGAAGGTGCCTTTTCAAAGCAAGATTGAGGCTGTCACTCAACACTATCAGCACTAATTGGTGGACTAAATATCTAAGTCAATCAGAATCTAGTCCCTAGGAAAGCAGAGAAAGAAACAGGTAAGAATTCAGAAGTTTCTTGAAGTCAAAAAATGGCGCTTGCTGGCCATGCGTGGTGGCTCACACCTGTAATCCCAGCACTTTGGGAGGCCAAGATGGGTGGATCACAAGGTCAGGAGTTCAAGATCAGCCTGACCAATATGGTGAAACTCCGTCTCTACTAAAAATACAAAAATTAGCCGGGCGTGGTGGCGGACACCTGTAGTCCCAGCTACTCGGGAGGCTGAGGCAGGAGAATGGCATGAACCCGGGAGGCGGAGCTTGCAGTGAACTGAGATCGTGCCACTGCACTCCGGCCTGGGGGACAGAGCGAGACTCCGTCTCAAAAAAAAAAACCAAAAAAAACAAACAAAGAGATGAAAAAGGAGACATTAAAACTAATACCACAGAAAATCAAAGGATCATTAGTGACTGCTATGAGCAACTGTATACCAATAAATCAGAAAATCTAGAGAAAATGGATAAATTCCTAGACATACAACCTACCAAGATTGAACAATGAAGGAATCCAAAACCTGAACATACCAATAACAAGTAACAAGATGGAAGCCATAATAAAAAGTCTCCCAGTAAAGAAAAATCAGTAGCATCTCTATATGCAAACAGTGAACAATCTGAAAAAGAAATTTTAAAATCCCATTTATATTAGCAACAAACAAAATTAACTACCTAGGAATTAAGTTAACCAAAGAAATGAAAGAGCTCTACAATGACAACCATAAAACACTAATGAAAGAAATCAAAGAAAATCACAAAAAATCACAAAAAAATGTGAAGATACAACACGTTCATGGATTGCAAGAATCAGTATTGTTAAAATGTCCATACTACCTAAGGCAATCTACAGATTTGATAAAATATCTATCAAAATACCAACGATATTCTTTACAGAAACAGAAAAGCGATCCTAAAATTTATATGGAACCACAAAAGACCCAGAATAGGCAAAGCTATTCTGAGCAAAAAGAACAAAACTGAAGGAATCACGTTATTTGACTTCAAATTATACTACTATTATAGTAACCCAGACAGCATGGTACTGGCATAAAAACAGACACACAGACCTATGGAACAGAACAGAGAACCCAGAAACAAATCCACATACCTACAGTGAACTCATTATCGGCAAAGGTGCCAAGAACACACATTGGGGAAAAGACAATCTCTTCAATAAATAGTGCCAGGAAAACGAGATATCCATACACAGAAGAACAAAACTAGACCCCTATCTCTTGCCATATACAAAAATCAAATCAAAATGGATTAAAAACTCAAATCTAAGACCTCCAACTTGAAACTAATACAATAAAACATTGGAAAAACTCTCCAAAACATTGTAGTGGGCAAAAATTTCTTGAGTAATACCCCATGAGCACAAACACCCAAAGCAAAATGGATAAATGGGATCATATCAAGTTAAAAAGCTCCTGCATGGCAAAGAAAACAATCAACAACATGAAGAGACAACACAGAGAGTGGAAGAAAATATTTGTAAGTTACTCATTGGAAAAGGGATTAATAACCAGAATATACAAGGAGTTCAAATAACTCTTATAATCTTATAATTTGATTAAAAATGAGCAAAAGATCTGAATAGCCACTTCTCAAAAGAAGATATACAAATGACAAACAGGCTTATGAAAAGTGCTCTAGGCCAGGCGCCATGGCTCACGCCTATAATCCTAGCATTTTGGGAGGCCAAGCTCGGCAGGAGGATCACTTGATGTCAGGAGTTTGAGACTAGCCTGGCCAACATGGTGAAACCCCATCTCTACTAAAAATACAAAAATTAGCCTGGCGTGGTGGCGAACACCTGTAGTTCCAGCTACTCGGGAGGCTGAGGCACGAAAATCGCTTGAACTCAGGAGCAATTTTTTTTTTTTTTTTT